>NC_133487.1:16909249-16913213 GCF_025370935.1 Choristoneura fumiferana | reverse complement strand
TTGACGTCATACAAATAAAGCCATTTTTAGTATACCGCTTACCACGTTACAGATTATGTAAAAACTTATTTTTATTTGTATGACGCCCAAGATGAAAATTGACTGAAGGCACGCCCATCTGTCAAGTGTTAACTCAAGTAATCATACTGTAACATATGGCCATAGTTGCCCGCAAGCTTTATCACAAGTGGACAACTGACAACAAACTGGGAATTGCCGTTTTTAAGCCCTTGCCCTTTAAGCTATAAGGCTGCATTTCTACCAGAGATGTGCGAGATGCGTAGTGGGGAATGTGTTTTTCATGAACCAATAGGAGCGCTTCATGAATGTTGAGCAATCATGTAATGTAGGAAGAAACATATGTGATTTTCCCACTAACGTCGATAAGCAAAGGCTACTAGAAACACAGGGAAGCTTAAAGTTCATCTTACAGACTGCTAAAACAAGTCTTTTCTGGGAAATTGCATACGTTTTTATAATAAAATTCCAAAAAAATATTATAAATGAAACGGATACAAAATTCAGATCTATTGTCAGAAGACATTAATATCAAAGGCGTATATAAAGTTAATGATTATATCACGGACAGGGATATTTGGAAATAATCCGATCCGCATTAGCGATCCTTCAAATATCGACCTACTGTGTTAAAAATAAAGTTTGTGTTAAATACTTGTGATTTATACATATCATTTAATAATATTGTAAATCTGTTTATAAAAAAATATATATACTCGTTGAGTTTCTTGCCGGATTCTTCTCAGCAGAGGTTCCGAAAGGTGGTAGATTTTTTTGACATTCAATAGGTGCTTGTTATAGCCTAAATTTGAATAAAGATAATTTGACTTTGACTTTGACTTCATTTCATTGCAGCGAAAGTAAACGAAGCGTTTCTATTGGTTCATGACGAAGACATTCCTCGCAAGGCATCTGTTACACACAGCGCATCTATCTACTTTCAGCCGAGCTAACAGAGGTCTCATCAACCGAGAGAACTGTTGGCTTTCTGTTAGTTCGAAGCCGTGTGGATAGATGGCGCATTTCGGGGATGTTCCCCCTCTACACTGCTTTGCCAGATAAAACATGGCGATTTGTGATCTTGACTTGTAACGAACCTATGAACCAATTTGATCTTCTGCAAAATATTTATATTTCTATCCTTGCACATCTTTGGTGAAAACCCAGCCTAAATCAATATTTTACAATAGTACAAAATGTTCATAGAGGTACATCATACAAATCAATGTCTGCCGCCGACAGGTTTACAATAAACTTAGTTGAAAATAACATAAATAAAAATCTAATTATGAAGTAAAATATCTATATTTAAAAGCAACGTCTTTTGAGGCGCGTTTAGTTCCTTTAGTTAAGTGCAAAGATAGCAACACGGCCAAAGTTACAAAAATATAAATAAACAACCTTAATGTTAAAAGCGGATATACCTGCTGAGCTGGCAACGTTGCATTTTTGATAGTTTTCCATAAAAATTGAATGAAAATTAATAATGTTGTCTGATAGAACACTTCTTAATATATACGTTAATGTGTCTACTCCAATAATTGGGATGTCCCAATTTTTGACAACATATAATAAATCGAAAATTATTTGGAGAAATAGGCTTTGTGAAGCATTTTCAGAAATCAGATTCCAAAAATGTGATAAACTGAATTAAATTAACAAAATTTAAGTAATGACCCTCATTTGACCCCTGCAGTGTCTCGTCCCCAAAGGCAGTTATAAAGCAGGTCTACACTCTTAAGCAAATTGACAGTTTGAAATGTTGCTGTCCTGCTTATAATAGCTTAAGATAGAACTTTAATCCCATGTTGCGCACCCTGCTTTAAACAGTTGTCATTTATCGTAAAGTCCGAAATGTATAAGAGTATTTCAAAAGTATTTTTACAAATTAAATTATTAAATTACTACGTTACAAGTAAATACAATAGAATTTAAAATCAGATTTTTTTTATAAAAATATCTATTTACTATCACACCATTAAACAAACAGGAATAATCGAAGCTAAAAGAAGAGAAATAAATAAAACTATTTGTCATGTTCTTAGGAATTTGTCAAATTGTAATGCCACAGATTATGTTATGTACGACCTGAATTTTTCTAGGCAATGAACGTGGCTGTCTCACTGTGCCGTGATCCAGCGTATATAAAAAAAAAAAAAAATTAAAAAACATCCAAATTCAAAATCAATGAAAATGGTATCTTAAAATATCCATTCTTTCAAAAATAAATAAAAAACTATAGCGATATTTTTTTGGTGCATCCCAATTATTGTGATAGACTTTTATATTCCTTAAAAACGAATTAATGTTTATGACCGGTTTTTAAAGAAAATAAAAGTCTATCTCGAATAATTATTGGAGTAGACACATTAACTTATATATTAAGAAGTGTTCTGTCAGAGACGTTTTTAATTTTCATTAAATTTTTATGGAATAATTGAGAAAAACTAACAAAAATGCAACGTTGCCAGCTCAGCAGGTATAAACGCTCTTAAGTGCATAAAGACGTGTATACATATTTTTATCCGACTGCCCGAAGGAGGGTTATTGAAAATTTGGCAGTGTCGGTAACTTTGCACTTGACTGTACCAAATAATACTTAGTTTCCGTCCTATATTATAAGTTTATTCAAATAATTATCTTCTCCGAAAAAAATACGATTAACCCTTCTCACGCCCCGCGAATGTAGATAAGCTACCACCAAATGAATCACACTTTTATATTGTCACACTACAAGGGATTAATTTAAAAACAAAACATTTTTAATAACTTCAATTGATTTTGTACCATATTGTAAATTCAGTGAGGTTTAAAATTGGTGTACATTTATGTGGTCGCTATATGCGTTATGCCTGGAAAAGGGTTAAAAGAAATGTGCATTATTTTTGAAAGTATTTTTGACTTGGTTGAAGACTTTTTCTTAAGTGTTTTGTAGTACATTGTATACGTAAATACGTGGAACGCGATTCAAGCGTATTGACACCAGCGTCAAATATCTGCGGTTTGACACCAGCGTCACATCTGCGGTTTTGACGCAGCGTCAAAAACGCGGCGGCAGTGACACGTTTCTGAGTTAACAAAGAGAAATAATGTAGTTAAAATATCGCAAACAAAATATTATGTAATATTGTGCTCCATTCATTCCCTATTCAAGTTGATTGATAAATAATTTTGACTTTGATGAAGACTTTTTCTAGAATGTTTTTGGAATACATTATACTCGTAAAAACATGGAACTAGATTCAAGCGTAGTGACACCACCAGCGTCAAACATCTGCGGTTCTGACGCGGAGTCATTGACGCGGCGTGGGTGACGCTTCGCTCCAAACTTAATCTAATATAATAAGTTATGTACACTAATAAAATAATATAATATTTAGGTATAGTAGTCTCTGGTACGTAGTCCCCATATTGACGTCCGTCGCGCCCCAACAGTGGGCCTCGCTATCGCGCTGTGGACAGAAAACAAAAATAGATTTAATTTTTGTTTTCAAGTGTTATTCGACCATCATTTATAATTATTTTATAAATGAAAGCTTTTCAATGCGTTATCGAACGGAAAAACAATTTTTAAACTTCCTTTTTACATATAACTATGAATTTGTAGCAGATAATATGACTAGGATATTTTTTTCAAAATCTTTATTAATATACAATGTAAATTTATTTTTATAAATTAAATATTATAAACATTGAATGCAATTTGATGTTTTTTTAGGTATTTTATTTTAATAAATACAGTAAAGACGACGATATTCGACTGGATGGCAAACGAGCAAGTGGGTCACCTGATAGTAAGAGAGCACCACCGCCCATAAACATCTGCAACACCAGGCTGCAGATGCGTTGCCAACCCAGAGGCCTAAGATGGGATACCTCAAGTGCCAGTAATTTCATCGACTGTCTTACTCTCCACGCCGAAACTACAGTGCAAGCACTGCAGCCT
>NC_133487.1:16851634-16909149 GCF_025370935.1 Choristoneura fumiferana | reverse complement strand
TTTCATGTTACTTGCAATTTTCGTGTGTATGTAAAATTTACAATTTGTTAACACTGATAAATAACAATGTGATATAAGAGTTTCGTTTTTATCCTTTGAGGTAACTACGGACTCCTAAAAACACTTTTTATCAGTCCTAAAAATCAAATGATTTTCAATTTTATGAGTTAAATTCGGGTTATGTTCCGCGTAACTTGATTTTAAAGCAGCTCGAAATGTCGGCACAGTTGAATTCGCCATGATCACGAATACAGGATCAAGGTACGCGGAACAAAATCCAAATTTAATTCATAAGATTAATAATGACCGCGATAGTCTAAAATATTGTGTAATTTTCAATTATCAAACAAATGAACAAGTCGATTGATTTAGCAAATAATTGACATAACTAGCTATTGCCATACAAAATCTATGGGAAAATTGTGTTTTGATAACTTATAAAAATTACGTCAGTTGATTGGGGGTGCTATCACCTTAATAAAGGTTTCTGTGACAGGCTAGGTGTCGCTAGTATTGCAAGATCCTTTTGCCGGCTTTGACATTTGTAAAAACTAGATAAGCCAATCGCAAGCAAGACAGTAACGTCAAACCACTACAACTACTTGTACTATAACTTATTCTGTGGTCAAACGAACCTCACGAGACTAACGCCATCTAGCGATATTTCTCCTGTCATGAAACCCTCATTCGAGGGATCAAATCAATTAAAGCGGATATTTTCGTAAACGATCTTTTGTAGTTCACGAGTTGAAACAAAAATGGAATACCAGCTAGAACAATGGCCGCCAGGGCTGTGCCAAGCGGTTTAACACGTTCGCGTGACCACCGTCAATATCCGACAAATAGGGTACTATGCGTTGTGACACATAGTCTAATCACGTCAGACTTTATAAAAACGTTAAAGGAACTACGTGGTCGGACGTTCGGTGTTCATAATAAATTGCAGTAGTTCCATCCTTGCGCCGTATCATATTAAATTACCAAAAATCTTGCGCCACATAGTATAAATTTTTTGACTCCAAAAGAGGCGACGCACACGCTCTTAAATGTGACTACTCACAGACGCACAACGTCGGTGGACGCTGTATTTTGTTCCGCGCCTATACATTCAGTCATCTGTTCACGTGACGGAGGACGCGCTCGCGCTGGTCGCGGCAGGTGGATTCAGCAACGAATTTGTCCACGCAGCTTTAGTATTATTTCAATATTTTTGTATGAATAATAGTGTATTTTTGTTATATATTATTCTTAGTGATGTAACTTTACTCGGATGGGTTTTTTATTGTGTTTAGTGAGTTTTTAGGGAATTTTGATGCTATGGTTCTAACTCAATTACCGACTTATTTCTCACATCTAAACGAGTAATTTCGTAAAGTATATGTGTGTAGTTCTTGCTGTGATAGTATTATGAATAATACTGCTAGATATTATTACCCTCAATTGATTTGAGAGCTTTTTTTTCTTTAGATTAATAAAAAACTACGAGCATATAAAAATGCTTCTGTGCAAGTCTTCGAGGAAGTTCATCATCTCGAGAAACATCACCTGACCCTTATAGTGATGACGGGTAGTTTTAGCTTAGATGCAGACTACAACCCAGGAGGAGACGAAGGTTCCAGCGCGAGCAGCATTGGTAATATTTCTGTAGGTGCACCAATAAGAGCAACGTCTTTCCAGCAAGTCAACCACAAACTACCCAAGCAGCAAAGACTCTGACTCGGCTAGAATGTTATAGATGAGACTGTATACGCATCTCCAGTTCAGACAGTATTTTTGACAGTTTTGGCTACCTCTGGCTAACTAAATATCAAAATAAACAACAACCCAAGAAACCAAGGCATGAAGTACTCGGTAAGTATGAGGATGACCTGACATATCGGTATCAAATAGAGTCTTAGGAAATGACTTTACTTTGGAGTCTATCTCACTACCACAAGACCCGGCTGAACTGCAACCAGACATAGATTTAGAAAAAACTCTTACAGAATAACTTTGCTACCTGAACAGGAATCAAACTCTAAAATACCCTGACAGCTTCATTTTTACTCCCTGAATAGGAACCAAGTTCTGAAATTATTGATTGGTAGTGAAGTTTCACATCAAACACCACCCACCATCTTCTGGAAATAAAGAAGGTAACCAGCTCTCTATTTTTATCATCGGGAGATCATCCTAGCCATCTTCTTTTACTAGATACTGCAGCATCATGCTCTTAGCAACCGGTAACGACAGTTCTCCAGTATCAACACCGTACCATGAAATGATGGAAACAGATCAAGGATCTCCACAGGCACAGGCACCGGGGAAGGACCGAGCTCAATTTCTCTTTATATTTCATTAATTAAATACAAGATAAATTGGCTAAGCTACAACTACGACATACATCTCGTAGTATCAGTTCGTTACCATTCATTACCGGTTGCTGAGAGCATGATGCTGCAGTATCTAGTAAAAGAAGATGTCTAGGATGATCTCCGATGATAAAAATTAGAGAGTTAGTTACCTTTCTTTATTTCCAGGATATGGCGGTGTTGGATGTGAAACCTCACTATCATCAATAATTTCCGAGCTTGGTTCTTGTTCAAGGAGTAAAAATGACGCTGTTAGGGTATTTTCAGTTTGATTCCTGTTCAGGTAGCAAAGTTATTGTGTAAGAGCTTTTTCCAAATCTACTTATGTCTGGTTGCAGTTCAAGCGGGTCTTGTGGTAGTGAGATAATCTCTGAGGTAAAGTCAATTCCTATTATAAGACTATCTAAAATCTCAGATGATACCGATATAGTTAGTGTATCATCATCACACTTCCCGAGTACGTCATGTCTTGGCCTTGGCTTCTTGGGCTATTGTTTATTTTGATACTTGTTAGGCTTCAGTGCCAAACGATTGTCAAAAATACTGTCCGAACTGGAAGATGCATATACAGATTTATCTATAACACTAGCCGAGTCAGAGACTTTGCTGCTTTGGTATATAGTTTGTGGCCGACTTGCTGGAAAGGCATTGCTGTGATTGGTGCACCTACGGAGACGTTACTAACGCTGCTTGCGCTGAAACCTTCGTCTCTTCCTGGGCTGTAGTCTGCATCTGATCCAAACTACCCCGTCATCAATATATAGGGTCATGTATTGTTTCTCGAGATGATTGAACTTCCTCGAAGACATGCATAGAAGCATTTATTTGCAGTTTTTTATCCATTTAAAACAAGAAAAAGCCATTTGCCAGTATGATATGGCTGCCGTAATGTGACGTTGATATATTCTTATTTTATAATGTAGCATGATTTTGTCATTTAACGGTTCGATCTTGTTGCCGTAATATGACGTTGCTTTATTCTTTTAGTATAACGTTACATCGCATTGTGACACTACGTCAATTGACGTTTCGATCATGTTGCCGTAATATGACGTTGCTACGTTATTGTAGTATTATGTTACGTCACTATGTGACACAACGTCATTTGACGATTCGATAATATTGTCGTGATATGACGTTGTTAAGAATATGTATAATTACAATATCAGTTGGTACGGTAGAACGTCTATAAACGGTGACGATTAATCCCGCATGCGCCGTAACGCTAACTATTTCTGTATACAGTCAAAGCTCAACTTGTAATGACGTGACGTCTCATTGTATGGAAAAAGTTGTGCGATATCGCATTGACCGAAATTTTGGGCGTACGCGCGAACGTGTTAATTAAAAATTAATCAATTTTCGCCCCAAAATATTGGCTTATAGAACGGGCTATTACAAGGACCGCTCGAGCTGAACACTGCTGCCAATAACGGCCTATAATACAGACTGTATGAAATGCTTATAGATCCTCGAGCTTTGATTTAGTGGTTTAAATTTAGATATGCATGATATTTTTTAAACCAAACTAAAATCAATAATTTAATTTCAGCTTTTTGTCTACCGGCGCTTTTATAAAGATATCATTGCCGAAAAGAATGCGCTGCAAGAGACTTGGGAGAAAGTATTTTGTTAAAAGAAAGTTACATTACCGTCAACATAGGCTAAATAGTCCACTGTCAAATTTAATAAAACTGGTATTTAACTAACCTAATTAAATTAAACTAACAGCAAACTAAATCAAATGTGATTACATTGACATCAAACTTGTTCGAAAAACATAAAACAGAGACAACAGACTCAATTTTACCTAGTAGATAGATAAACAGAATCTTAGTCATTTTCCCTTACAAAAATTTAATCGCCGGATAACTTAAAACACCCAATCAGTAAACAATTTTTCCAGCGAGAAAATTCTTATCGCCCTGAGTAAGATCCACTCAAGAAAGATAAACACGGGTTCACGGCAAACAAGCCCGAGTGAATCGTTTAAAATCGGGAGACGACGGATATTAGGTGAGTATCGACAACCCTAGGTAGATTTCCGACGTGATCAGACTTAAGCGTCTCCTGTAGAGTGAAGTACTCGCACGTTGGTTAAAGGTCCCACTGCACCGCGACCATAATATTAATAGGAATGTGTCAGGCTAATTCTTTGTATTGAAAAGTATGAGACTTCAGAGCAAGACATGACTGCGTGTGAGCTAACTTTGGGGGCGACAGACGTGAACTTGCCTTCGGAATCCAAAAGCTTAATGGTTACTTGACCTGAAATGCATATTTCAGAATCTTTTTTTTATATTTATGACGGTGGAAGCATTCCAGACTTCCACTGAACGTATGTAGATATAGTCACATGTTTAGTGTTTAGTTTTGTACCTAAGGGACCCCATATATCCTGTATTATTATTCTTTTTTTAATTTTTTTTCTTTAATTTTATACTGTAGTTTTTAGGTATTTTATTTGCAATTATTTTATTTAGAAAAAATAACTTTCTGCCATGTTTCTTGCGGCGCATTCTTCTTGGCAATGATGGTATTTCCGAAAGCGCCGGTAGATTAAAAAATGACATGTAAAAGTGCGCATTGCGGCCTATTTACTGAATAAATGATTTTGATTTTTGTTTTTTTTTTTATTATGCCCATTAGCACGTTTTCTAACCAGCCGTCGTCATCGCGTGCCATGCACAGAGCGTCGAAAACGATGCCGATACACTTCTCGTGGGTATAACACGCCGTTAACATGGTGTAGTCCGTGTCGTGTCAACTTACAGACTATGTATACCGGGTGTGGCCTGTAATACGAGCAAAGTATTAAAACATAGATCGTCTTCGTCAACCTGAACTACATTAGTTCAGCGACTTTTAAAAATAATGCAGTTTTTGAATTTTCCTTTTTTCATACAAATTAAACACTGCTATCAATGTTCGCTATCCTAGAACCCAACTAACGCCGCCTGTCACGCTACAAACAATAAATATTTTGCTTTACGTAGCTTCTTCGTATAAACTTAAAAGTGTAACATAAATTAAAAAACTAGTTATTTTTCAAAGTCGCTGAACTAATGTTGTTCAGTTTGACGAGTATGATCTATGTTTTAATTTTTTGCTCGTACTACATTCCACACTTGGTATATTTGTGAGAAAAAACTTATGATTAGGGTAGACCGGGGACAACTGAAACGATTTGGCTTTAATCGCCTGTAACTTTTTTATTTTTATGGTTAGAAAGATGTAGACCTAAATTATTTTAAGCTTAGTTATCTGGTTCCTAAATAAGATGAACTTGAAAGGTCTATCACCCATAGTTATTTGACCATAACGTAATAAAGGTATTGGGGCAGAGTGGTTCAATTGACCACACATGACTGACAATTGAAACACCATGTGGGGTCAATTGAAACACCCTAATATCTTCGGCACAATTAAAGTAATTGTATCTGTTACAATCAGATCAGAGCCCTAGTCATATATTTCCTACTTTTGACTGCAACAAAACATCGTGACAATTGGTCATTCAATAAGCATTGTTAATGACAAATAAAACCTATTTATCAAGACAAGATTCTATAGTGGCCCAGCTGGGCTACTCCGAAACTCGAAACTCGAAGTTCGTGTCGTGCGGTCCCTCTGACACTTACACTGTTTGATACGAGAGCGAGAGGGACCGCACGACACGAACTTCGAGTTACGAGTTTCGTAGTAGCCCTTGCAGGAACAAAACTGATGAACGTATTTAGTTTTGCAACGCCATCTCTATCTCGGAGCTATAAACCGTTCTGGAGATAGTTTTACGTCTCACTGTTATTGCCCCTGGGTTGATCTATAACTTGTTTTTCCCAACAGATTGCTATCAATCTACAAAGTTTTTATTATTCCCTATCATACATGCTTTAATACCCATACATTACTGAGATTGGACATAAAGATATACCGATTGGAAATCAAAGTTAATTAGCAACCGCAGGTTAATACGACACACCAATCCTATTATAAATGCGAAAGTTTATGAGTATGGTGTCTGTATGTTTATTTGTTACTCATTCTCACTAAAACAGCTGGATGGTTTAGATAAAATTTTGTATGTAGCTCGACGTATGCGGATAACACATAGGCTACTTTTTATCTAGATATTCTTACAGTTATATTATTATATTAGTTCGTTGAAGTGGCAATAGGCAGGCCATATAGCACGGAGAACAGATGATCGGTGGGGCCGAAAGGTTTTCGAGTGGAGATCACGGATCGGCAAGCGCAGCGTAGGACGTCCACCAACGAGATGGACGGATGACCTGGTTAAAGTCGCGGGTTCACGGTGGCAGGCCGCTTCAAACCGAGGCAACTGGACACCTATTTCCAACAGTGGACGTCCTATCCTATGGCTGATATAATGATGATGATGATGATGATTCTTACGATATCGGGATAAAATCTCGAAATCTCATCAGCATTTCCTTTTTGCACAATAAAGAGTATAAACAAACAAAGCATGTTCCAAAAGGTTTATTACATTTATCAAAGAGTCCATTGACCTTGTTATCGGGCCCTTTACTACGAAGTGCAAAATTCGAACTTCGTGTTTTGCCGTCCCGCTGCCGCTTATATTGTTTAAAACGAGAGTGAGAGGGACGGTACGACACGAACTTCAATTTTCGAATATCGTAGTAACTCCTATCAGCCGTAACTAATGGGTTCCAATAAGATCCGCTTCAAAAATAAACATAAATCGTGACGTCACCGACTCAGCCATTTTGCGTACCTAATAAATTACAAATGTCCGCCGTGTCATGGTGTCGTAAAGCGGAAAGACTAAGAAATTAAATACAGCCAGCCGAAGTTTGCGAAGTATGATATTAAGCTCTTAATTCAGCTCGGAAATGAAACCGTGTTCCTCGCACATACCCATCTTACATAACCAGAAAATAATACGGTCCTCAGCAAAAAAGCTTGTATTAAAAATGGCATTTTTTAACATACACTTATTTTATACGTTATAGTGTTTAAACAAGGCACCTAATTTCTCTGAAAAGTTTAGACTAATACCTATCTGTTAGAAGATTAATTTTATTAAACTTATTAAATACACAAGACAAGACCTGTAAGTTTTTTTCCTCTTTATTCCTTTACTCCTGAAAGTTTCGAGGTGGGTGTTGTTAAATCCATCCATGCAAATTATCTGGAGCCCTAGATGGAGTTGTACTTCAAAGTAATCTAGACAAGGAGGCATTGACCTCTATTAAAAGAAGGGACGACATAGACTATAAGTTTAATTAGACCAATGAACTATAAACTATTACTTTGCTCACCCGAGACTTTATGCTAGCTACGGCATGTAACAAATATGAGTTCATACTTCTCCACCTCCATACTGTAAGAACACACACAAATCACATAAATACAACTATCACCACCACCACACTGACACATTTCGAACTCAACCAGAGTTCATCATGAGCACATTAGTACTATTATATATTACTAGCTTTTGCCCGCGGCTCCGCCCGCGTGGTATTCGGTTATCGCGCGCTGTTCCCTCGGGAACTGTGCATTTTACCGGGATAAAAAGTAGCCTATGTCACTCTCGGGCCCATAAACTATCTCTATGCCAAAAATCACGGCGTGAAAGACGGACAAACATACAAACACACTTTCGCATTTATAATATTAAGTATATATTCGGTTATGAGCAAGGTTTTGTTCCAGGTGTTAGCATAACAAACCCTATGTTCGGAAACATTTACAGTTTGCATGTTCTAGATAAGAAGAAATCGGTACTATGTAGGTATATTATTTAATTGGCCTAGTGAGCGCCGGCTTGTAGCCAATAAGAAGGGTGAACGTCATCCCAGTACTTTATAGACATAAGAAATATACTATACAGGGTGGCCCATTTATATCGGTCAGTATGGGAAAGTCTGAAACTATACGACATACGAAAAGTTGTCAAAGTTGTTTTCACATACTTTAATTTATTTTAGTAGGTGTTTGAAGTGTCCACCGTTTTTTTCAATACACTGTTCAACACGGTTAGGTAACGATCTTATTATTGCATTTTGTATCTTGACATGGTGAATTTGCGTTAAAATTGACTCAATGGCTGCTTTAAGGTCTTCAACGGTATCATAGCTTGTTACATAGAGGTACAAACAACCATAGAGACAATTTTACATGGCAGAACTTGTTGAATATTGTAACGGTGGACACTTCGAACACCTACTAAAATAAATTAAAGTATGTGAAAACAATGCATTTTATTCATTTTAGACATAAGGTTTCATGGACACATTTACTTCTTAAGACGTACACAATCGATATCTAAATAGAAATAGTGTTTTTTTTTTTTCAAAACAACCGGGTTCGATTCTCGAGCTGAGTACAGGTTTTTTCAAAATGCATGAATGCAGTTTTTCTTGTTATTAAAATCGATGTCATGGTTCCTAAGAAGAAATTTTCGTATGTCATATAGTTTCAGAATTTCTCATACTGACCGATATAAATGGGCCACCCTGTATAGTCACCAACTTTAAGGTCTCTCAAAACTCTAATAAGCGTGGAAACTCATACATCCGTGAGAACAATCGCTGGAACTGCAAATTAATTACGCACAGCCCTATGCTGAATCATGGTCCGTTATCTTGGAGCATTAAACAACTGGAGAGTCACCTTTGTCAACTTTGACAAACATTGAACCAATCAGTATTCCTACCCGCTTAACCTTTGCCCGCAGCTTTACCGGTCTGTTAGTTCTGGCATTTGAATGGAAATTTCGGAGTTTTAAAAATTATCATGAAAAAAATATATTATATAAACATCACTATGCCATCGTGCAGGGTGCCCATAAAGCTGGCTGTGTTTCCTCATTGTTATGGCACTACATGTACTTTGACCGAGGCCTAGACTTTGAAAGAGCCAGCCCTATCGCCACGTGTATAACGGACAAGCTACTTTTTTTTATTAAAAGTTTTTGAGTTTCTGCGGCCCATTAGTGTCAACAGAAAACGTTAAATAAAAACTTGTAAAAAAATGTGCGCGTGGCATTTTTCTGTCTAGTTGTAGTTATAGGTATCAACGGGCGGCCTACACTTGGACTGGTTGGATTATCTTTTTCTATCGGTATCTATCTGTCGCAGCCTGACGAAGGAGTACTTTGCACGTGACACCTCCGTAACGTTTAGTTCTCTAAGTCTATTAGAGTCGCGGTGGCGGTTTCCAGCCCTGGTTCCTATTAAGGGTTGTCATAACCACAAAGGATCTGTTCGTATTGTTTAAATGTCAACGACCTTTGGTTAGACTGACAGATATATGAATAAGTTCAGATCGTAGTGTTGGTTTTGGAAATTGAATGTTTTATTAGAAAATGTATAAGTAGAAAGGATGATTTTTGTTTCGTATGTAAATTGGCGTTGCTCGTGTGTTGTATCCCACTAATATTATAAATGCGAAAGTTTGTCTGTTTGTTTGTTTATTTGTTACTTCATCACGTCTAAACCGCTGAACCGATTTAGATGAAATTCGGTATATAGATAGTTTGAGTCCCGGAGAATCACATAGGTTAGTTTTATCCCGAAAAATTGCATAGTTCCCACGGGATAGCGGTAGCGGAATTCTTGCTTTTGCCTGCAATTCTGTTTAAGAAAATTCGTTTATATATACAGAATGTAACATTCATACCGGTCAGTATGGGAAAGTCTGAAAGTATAACACATACGAAGATCCGTTCTTAGGAACCATGTCATCGATTTTAATAACAAGAAAAACTGCATCCATACATTTTCAAAAACTTGTACTCAGCTCGGGAATCGAACCCGGATGTTTTGAAAAAGAAAACTTACATTATTAAAGAGCATGAAATACAATGCATTTTATTCATTCTAGATATCGTACTTCATAGTAACATTTATTGCTTATGACCTGCACTACCGATATCGAAATAGAAATAATGTGTGTTTAATTTTTCAAAATGACCGGGTTCGATTCCCAGTGCAGTTTTTCTTCTTATTAAAGTCAAAGACATGGTTCTAAGAACAGATCTTCGTATGTCTTATAGTTTCAAACTTTCCCATACTGACCGATATGAATGCTACACCCTGTAAGTATAGTCCTCCACACCGCATCGGTTTCGATGACGGTGACCCTGACTATAATATTGTATTGTATCCATACCAGAGTCTGATAGTATTATCTAATTATGAGTTAGGTTATTGATAGTTTTAGGTTTTTCTTTTTGTTTTTTAACCAATTAGGTACTAGCTTTATAGGCGCTTTGGTTCATTCATAGTCTAAGCCTGTAAATGTTAATTTTATTAATAAATAAATAAATAATAAATAAATGAGTGGCAACTTTGTCGCTCTCTCTTGCTTCAGCTCCGACTCTGCAGGGCTACTACGAAACTCGAAACTCGAAGTTCGTATCGTACCGTCCCTCTCGCTCTCGTATTAAATAGTATAAGTGTCAGAGGGACCGCACGACACGATTTTCGAGTTTCGAGTTTCGTAGTAGCCCTGCTGTATTGAGGGTTTTCACAGAGGCTATCGCTAGATGGCGTTAGTATCGTGACGTCCGTGGTCCGTTTGACGTTTGATGTTTGCTCGTAATGAGGGCTATCGCGAATGAATTCGCCGCTAGGGGCGCTAGTGTAGCGTGAGGTCTCCGAAATGTCAAATCTCATAGTTTTTGGGTGAGCTACGCGGGTTTATTTATAATTAATTTTTTTTTGTGAATATTTTGCATTACCTTAAATTAATTATGGCAATTATGCGTAACGGGGCAATGAATTATTGAATGAATTTTGTCTTTTGGAAACTTTTGTCCTCCCTTTTTTTCCGAACAAAACGGGACTAACCAACACTGTGGTTGCTGGACATTTTTATGGTACGGTTTTAAGGTGTATTAAATATGATTTTAATCTAAACTATGTTTTCACGCCCGTAATAACAGACTTTGAAAGCCACACTTAAAAACCTCACGCAACAGTGCGCCATCTAGTGAGACAAAAAACGATAGCCCTCATTGGCTAAATAACTAATTGAGCCAATCGCAAGCAAACGTCAAACTTCAAACCAAACTTCAAACGGACCTCAACAAGCACAAGCATAGTACAAGCTTTGTTTAGTTTGGTACTAGGTCAATTGGTATTGAGTGTCCCATGATATATTTTTTTTTCCTCACGATACTAACGCCATCTAGTGACATTTCACCACTGTGAAAACTCTCATTTCGTGCTCTCCAAAATTAAATTCAATTTTTTAATTTAAAAAATGCCTTTTCCTGGGTATTAAAATCAATGAATCACAACCTAATACTCTACATAATTATAACATATATTTGCCAAAAAAATCATTAACGAAATAGATTATGAAAAGGTTCCACCCTGGTAGGTGTTTCACCTTCCTTGACCGTACCTACTATTAACTTAGTTACAATTCCTACAGTTAAGTACAATGGGTCCCCGCTTAAATTTGTAAAATTGAATTAAAATACGTAATGGACCGGTCGAGATGCCATATAACTTTTAATGGAACATTTAAGAAGTTCGTTAACAATGTTATGGTCCATTTTCTACAAAATAGACTAATGAGGGCTAACAGACTAAATGAGCCAATTGCAAGCAAGAACGTTACGTCATAAAAAGCGGCCAAGCGTGTGTCGGAGACGCTCGAAATAGGGTTCCGTAGCCATTACTAAAAAATTAAGTAATAATCACCCCCCACTATAAGGTCTATGGGAGGTACTCTAAAAAAATGTTTTTTAATTTTTTTACTATATACCATTTTGTATACAGGCATAGTTTACATTATATATTCATGGAAAATTACAGCTTTCTAGCAATAGTCCCTGAGTAAAGCCGCGTACGGACAGACAGACGGACATGGCGGAACTATAAGGGTTCCACTTTTGACATTTTGGCTACGGAACCCTAAAAAACCTCACGATACTAACGCCATCTAGCGATATTTCGCCTGTCTTTTAGCCATCATTGTTGTTAGACAGTTTTGTAACGAAATAGAATCTACCTATGTCAAGTCGTGAGGGCCGTTTTACAACTTCGACATTTGTGCCACGTTTGTTATTGGTTAATAGGGCGAGCTTCTATGGGTGTACACGAAAAACAGTGTCGGTATTTCCATCCCGGTATAATCCGGGCCGGAAAAGAGTGTCACCCACGTTTGTTATTGGTTAAATAACTAGGGCCCTGTCCGCACTGCGATTTTTACCGCGCGGTTTTTTTCTCGCGATTTTGTAACACATTGAATGTTATACAAGTATCCGCACTGGCGGTAAAAAAATCGCAAAGAAATTGTATGTAAAGCGCGGAATATAATTCGCGCGAATAAATATTGGAAAATTTCACAGTGCGGTCAGGGCCAATCGGAAGCCAGATTGAAACGTCAAAAGGACCTTACGATACTAACACCATCTAGCGATATTCGCCAAGTATATACAGGGTGGCCCATTTATTTCGGTCAGTATGGGAAAGTCTGAAACTATACGACATACGAAAATTTCTTCTTAGGAATGACATCGATTTTAATAACAAGAAAAACTGCATTCATGCATTTAAAAAAAACCTGTACTCAGCTCGGGAATCGAACCTACTAAAATAAATTAAAGTATGTGAAAACAATGCATTTAATTCATTTTAGACATAATGTTTCATGGACACATTTACTTCTTAACACGTACACAATCGATATCTAAATAGAAATAGTGTAAGTTTTTTTTTTTCAAAACAACCGGGTTCGATTCCCGAGCTGAGTACAGGTTTTTTTTAATGCATGAATGCAGTTTTTCTTGTTATTAAAATCGATGTCATGGTTCCTAAGAAGAAATTTTCGTATGTCGTATAGTTTCAGACTTTCCCATACTGACCTATATAAATGGGCCAGCCTGTATATATATAGTTTTTTAAGAAACGGAGCTTAAAAATGTGAAGTGTCTTTATTTAGACACCTTTTTGGGATTCTGTACCTCAAAAGGAAAAAACGGAACCTTTATAGGATCATTTTTCTGTCCGTCGGTCTGTCAACCCCCTTGCCTTGCCTTGGTGTGCCTTTTATCTCGGGAACGCGTGGTGATATCGAGTTGAAATTAAAACTATGTAAATAAGTACTCGAGTCTACCTACCTACAGTCCCTTGAAGCTGTGAAAAAATCATATTTCTTACTTAACGTAAAAATATATAAATACCTACAAATTTGTACGGAACTCTCGGTGCATGAAAACGACTCGCACTTGGCCGTTTTTTTTTCACCCTTGCGAAGCCGGGGCGGATCGCTAATTCGATATAACCGACTCCATGAAAGTATCAATAAAGCTAGCAACGTACCTTGCATTGCGTACATAAAAGATTAACGAGATTTGGCCTTCCGAAGCCATTTTTCTGTTATAAATATGGCAGAGAGTCCAGACTATTTACTGTAGATAAGAAAACTACGACACGGGTTTCATAAGCCCCAGTTTAGACCAGCAAGAAAAAATATGCGAATTGCATAATATTAGAAGCTGTTTGAGGCTTCATATTTAATAATAACTCGCCACTTGCACAAAGAAAACATACTTAATCAATTGTTGTTTTACAACGTTTATTCATGGACTATCATCATCATCATCCCAGCCTATATACGTCCCACTGCTGGGGCCCCCTCTCAGAACAAGAGGGCATGGGTTCAAACCCCGGCCGCAATGCGGATTGGGAACTTCACACACACCATTGAATTGCTTCGCAGGTTTGTGCAGGTTTCCTCACCATGTTTTCCTTCACCGCAAAGCTCGTGGTAAATTTCAAATGTAATTCCGCACATGAATTTCGAAAAACTCAGAGGTGCGAGCCGGGGTTTGACCCCCAACCCTCTCTGCTTGAGAGGCGATAGGTCAAACCACTAGGCCACCACGGCTTTTTCATTCATGGACTATGCAAGGAAACAATCTCTTTAAAAACCACCTTGACAAAAAGAAAAACATTTAACTAGCCAATAAATAATACTAACGAAACCATTTGTCACTTCAATATTCAAGGCCTTGGGTCTATTTAATTATGTAAACCACGAATGTTAGTTACTCGAAAGTCCGTGATAAATAGAGCAATTACTTAAATTAAGTAGGTACAGAATAGTAAACTGAAAGCTTAACACAAATGCCAGCTTTTTTGCTTTTTATCATCACCATCATATCCACCTTCAGTTGCAGTTGCTTCGGTTGGAAGTGGCCTATATCCACGGTGAACCCGCGGCTTTAGAGCCTAGCTGACGCGGTTTGCACGGAGCGGGTTTGACGCCTATTGAGAAATAGCATGAGTAGCGCTAACTGCACGCGTCGCGTGCGACGGATTGTATAGTCGACCAATAAATTGGTTTACCACCTGTGCCCTTAGTGTAAGTTTTCGGTTACAAAATACGTCTCGATCGAGTTCGCGTTAAAATCTCAATTTGTATGCAAACACGAACAGCGCCTCTAGCGGAACGTTTGCGATGTTCGTGTTTCCATACAAATTGAGATTTTAACGCGAACGCGATCGAGACGTATTTTGTAACCGAAAACTTGCGCTAAGGGTACTGTTTAATATCATTTGTAGCGCTTAAAACGCAAAGCCTATTTTAACTTACAAGTCAATATGAATAAGCCTTGTTTTATTTCAGAAGTAGGAACTGTCATTAAAATTGGAAAAGCACTTTCTTGGTCGACTATACCTGCACACGCGCCCGCGGGCGTGCGCCCGCGCCGTGCACCCGCCCCAGCTAGCGTAGGCCCTTGGTCTCTTGAATTAAGAAGAAGAAAGATTTTTGTAACCATTTCGCAAGTAAATTAAGTAAAGGAGCGACCACACCGCTGCTTAAAAAACGGTGACGGAACCACCACCGGCACCACGGTGCGCACCGTTTTTATTGCATGCAATCCACACCGCTACCATATCCGTACCGTCACCGTTTGAAAAAGCGTTATGGCCTTTGTAGTCACAGAATAGATACAGAACTAAATTATATCCAATTTTGATTATACTTAAATTACTTCCATATTATCATGTTTTACAAAGGCGGTTCTGTCTGGGCAACGTCGTTACCACCTGATATTAACTTTATAGCCTACACCGTGGTTTTTATGATTTCAATTAACTTCGACAGATATGGTCGTTTCATAGATAGAAACTACACAGCCAACAGCCATTATTAAAAGTCAAATTAAATTCACAAACCTGATGAATAACATTGACGTGACCCATAAGAGACACATCAAAAGCTCTCTTTTTAATTTTCTTTTGCCATTTATATAAATTAAAAACACTTTAGTTTTGATTCCCTTTCAAACAGTAAGAGTCAGGCCATATTGGTGACTGGGAGAAATTAACTTCATTTGACCTGTTGAATATTTCCCTTAGGTACAGATAACGGAAATCAAAAATAACACTTTGTATGTAGTGATGTAACTTTTTCGATTGTGTGAATGTGTATTAATTACGTATCATTTTGTACTAAGACTTCATTCCGTTTTTTTTATATTTCAAACCATCTTTTGCCAGCAATTTTGTACGCAAAAATTCCCGCGGGAAATATGCAATTTCCCAGAAAACTATCCTATGGCCGCTTGTAGACATCCGTTGTTTTCACCGGACAGTAGACCGTTTTTTGCGGTTTTGTATGGCTTCCTCGCCGGACAAGTGTCCGGTGCATGTACACACATTCATTGCAAGCCATACAAAACCGCAACTCCGGCAAAAAAACGGTCCCTTGTCCGGTGAAAACGTCGGACGTCTACAAGCGCCCTATGCCCAATTTACTGAATCGGGCGTTACTTTGCGGAGGTCCATATCAATGAACTAAAATAATACGGTATTTGACTAAGTATTTCGTGTATGTTTTATAAATTAAAACTACACAATGCCTGTTATCGAATAGAAAAACAATTTTTAAGCTACCTTTACAAATAACAAAGTTATAAAGGTTTGAAATTCAAGATTAGACAGAGAAAGACATACTGGCATGTGACGTCACACGCCAGTACCGCCATACTTGCTGCATAGAGAAAAGCGTTTGAGAAAGAGACAGGTATATAGGTTTTTCAAAAAATCACTATAAATCCAATTTTTAACCGATTTAAATTTTCTCTTTGCTAAACACTATCTGTATGTCTATATTTTCATAATAATATTAAGATATGGCAAAAACAGGAGTTGTCAAATACCGTATTTCTTTGCTCACCCGCGACCTTATCCTATGGCCTTCCGGTTCGGCGGTTTAAAAGTGAAAATGTAGTAGACGGACAGACAAAGTTACTGGTGCGTTAATAGTATTAGTAAGGATGCTAAAACTAATTGAGATGGAGATTGTATGTCCAACATACAGCAGGAGTGTGACACAAATTAACGATGGCATTACTCCATCCAACGACCGTCAGCGAAGGCGGCAATTAGCGACGTTTTGACACTTAATTAATATGCTAATTCGGGGTTCGTCTGTGTCCCTAAAAAGGGCCCTTTTATGAAATAACGTCTCTAGGACAGTCTAGGAAATGGAATAACGTTCTAAAGTGGGACCTTTTGATAAGAATGCAATGCAAGTACCTATATAGCATAGTTTCATAAGGATGACAACGCAAGTACCGTCAACAAGAAGTACAGTCAAAAAGCTTGTATTAATAATTTATTTTTTGACAGAAACTTATCTACTTATGTATATAATTAAAAATAAATAATAAAATGTGTTGCTAAACGCAAAACTCGAGAACGGCTGGACCGATTTCACTAATGATTTTTTTGTTATTTTCGTTATTGTCAGAAGGTTTTTATGGGAGAAAATTTGGAAATATTGTAATATTGTAACAGCTAGTATATTATAAATGCTTATGAGTGTGGTGTGTGTTTCTTATTCCTTCACGCTAAAACAGCTGGACGGACACACACACACACACACACACACACACACACACACACACAATAACGGTACAATGGTGACAGGTTGCAATATTTCGCCTGTCGAAAACCCTCATGAATAACAGCAAAATAGACGATGTTTGTTTACTTTGAAAACCATTGTTTCCGTGTCATAATAGTCGAAACTTCTCTTCTATTCAACCTCTGTGTATGTATTGTATTTGTATATAGCAAATGCTTCGGTACTTAGCTCGTGAGGGGAGTAAGAGGGTGTTCATAGGTTATTGAACCGCTAAACCCTTTGTAGACTAATCATTACAATGTTTGACTACAGTGCCGAAGTCAAAAATAATTAGGCCCCAAGAAGGTAGTTTATAAGGAAAAATGTGTACGATTTTCCCACAAGCGTCCATAAGCCAAAAGCTGCTACAAATCAACGCACGTAAAAAGAGCTCCTTGCGACGTACCTGCGCAGTGAGCGAAATACGGACCAAATTAGCAGTGGGAGACGCGCGCTTTTGCGAGTGCAAGATGCTTTTTTGTAGTATTTTACTTTCCTCACAGTCGAAATGAAAAGTAGTGTCTTCGTTCGAGCGCCAGAAGTATCTCGGGTGAAATAGGTCACTTTCCACCCTTGCTTATCAATCTACTATTTCTCATCTCACATAGATATCGATGACTTTTCTGTTACAATAAATAGTTCTTATAACGAAACCGCCAAGCCAAAGCCACATATTTCGACTAAGATGTAGCGTTTGTATATCTCTCTCTTTCTTTCTTTCGGCGTGGGACGTGGACCAACGAGATGGACGAATGACCTGATTAAAGCCGCGGGCTCACCGTGGATGCAGCTCGCTTCCAACCAAAACAACTGGAGGTTTATGGGGGAGACCTATGTCCAACAATGGACGTCCTACCGCTGATACGATGATGATGATGATTGATATAGATTACCGAGTTAGGGTGTGTAGAGTTTAGAAGCTCTGCTCGACATGAAATCTGATAACTTTTTGAGATGACATGAATTTTTTTTAATGGAATTCCCTTAAGGGGATCCCATGCCCCAATGACCTTCGATCTGAATTCCTTAGTTTTCTAATGTTTTTTGCAGCTTAATTAAAAACAACGGCTTTAAGCAATATAGTATCCCATATTTACTTCAAAGTTCATTGTCTCCGAGATATTTGGCATCAAAGTTGAACAATTTTAGGCCAAAAAACTGGTTTTCTGGCCATAACTTTTGTTTTAATGAGTTTCAAATGAAAACCCTCGACCAGTTTTTAGAGACGTCAAAGACGGACCCAAATATATAGATTTTGTATATGTTAGATCTTTCACGTCAATAGAGATACGAAATAAGTGTTTTTTCAGACAATGTTTAAAAAAATCATATAAAATAAAGTAAGTATTCATATTTTTCAAAATCCGGTAGACAAAAATGGAGATAAACGATTGGAGAACCGATAGCCGTTTGACTTATAATTCTATCTGTAGTGCAAGAGTAGGAGATACGATTCAAAACTTACTTGTAGCCCCTTTACCGTTAAAAGCAAAACAAACCAAATTAGAATTATCTGCACAAAAAAAAATGTGGGTTAAATCTCTAAACATTACAGGGCTGTATGTCTTGATCTTGATACGATATACGATACGCACGAACTTCTTTTTCAGTAAAAGGCCATGCTACGAGTAAAGGTTCTCACCTACATACTGTATGGCTGCCTAAAGCATTTAATTTAGCTTCGCTTAATTAAAGGTTTTTCACCCCTGGAAGGGCGTCGTTAAGTAAAGGGGCGCGCAACCGTTGGTGAGCGTGGAGCGGCAAATTATTGTGTCTGCAGGGGTCGGCAACTGCAGTATACTTGCAAATTATTGTCAAAACGCGGGTATTTTACGTCGTCTCTGTAGTCAGCTGTAGATAACCTTTTATATGCTGAGCTTTTGTATAAAACACAATAGAAATAATGTTCATCATCATCATCATCTGCTGGGCAAAGTCGGCAATTTCGAAAAACTCAGAGGTGCAAGCCCACTTTCGAACCCGCGATCCTCTGCTTGAGACGCGCCATAGGTTTTTTTTTTCAGGTCAAATCACCACGGCTTTTTTACAGCAGAAACGGACAACAGAAATAATGTTACTAGTGTTTATCTACACCCATATAGTAAATCCTCAATTATGCGTTCAAAAACCATAGGTAATGACCAACATTACGACATTGGATTCTATTATGAACACGGCTGTATCGTAATGGTCATTACATACATCATTCATCATCATTTCATACATCATTACAGCACGTAATGAATCTCACATAAACCCACACTCGTGTTTTAAGAACCCCTATTACGATACAGTTGCATAAAATACTATTTCTCTCCCACTTATATATTTTAAACTAGCTATTGCCCGAAACTCCGTTCGCGTAGAATTCTTGAAGAGCAGAAAGTAGATGAGAATAGTTTATTCAAATAAAAATAGAAAATAGAATTAAAAATATTTATTCGCACTTCGCAAATTACAGAGACAAAATAAAGTATTAAGTATTTGCGAATCGCGAAGCGGGGTCAGCTCAGCATAATGTTGGCCGTAGAAGCCACCGCTGATCTTCCGCTGTAACCGCTTGGCGACTTCACGGAAGGCGACATAACCTAACCAACAAAAAGATGGACAACCCCCGACTTTGTCACTTCAAAGTTCAATATCTCAATAACGGCTGAACAGATTTTGATAAAACATGTCTAAGAACCATCGCTAGAAATCTTGATTTCAAATTAAAAAAAACCGCATTCAAATCGGACCACCCGTTTAAGAGCTACGGTGCCACAGACAAAACTTATAACACCCCTCTTTTTGCGTCCCTCGTTTTGGGGTTAGAAATTATTATTATGATTAAGTATACTAAAACAGCTAGCATAAAACCCCAAATCGGCTTTCAAGAATGAATTCGGCTTCACCTAAAAAAGGGGAGAAAAAATTCAAGAATAATAAGTTACGCCGTAAAAGAGGCTCCGTGAACGCAAAGGGTAGCAATTAGAGGCCGCGTGGGCGTCTGTGAGATAGGCGTCTACAACAATACAGACATACATAATGTATTGTATAGACCTATTAAATGGTTTTAAGTAGAGCGGGAAAGGCGTCATTTTTAAATTACTGGCTCTATGATATTTGAAATAAATAAGGAAGTGTATAAATATAACAGAAACTTTAAAGTTTAGTAAAAGAGCTGTAGGATGTTTTGAATAAATGTATTGAATCAAACGTTACTTTGCGGAGGTCCATATCAATAAACTAAAAGAATTTCTTTGCTCACCCGCGACCTTATGATAGCTAAGTTTATGCAAGATATGCGTGTTCATGCAGTTCCTCCACCTCCACACTGTAAGAACACATACAAATCACACAAACCCATCTATCACCACCACCACACTACACTGAAGCGTTTCGAGCTCATCTTCAGTGCCCTTAGTGTAAGTTTTCGGTTACAAAATACGTCTCGATCGCGTTCGCGTTAAAATCTCAATTTGTATGGAAACACGAACATCGCAAACGTTCCGCTAGAGGCGCTGTTCGTGTTTCCATATAAATTGAGATTGCGAACGCGATCGAGACGTATTTTGTAACCGAAAACTTACACTAAGGGTACAGAGCAACAACCGTACACCATGCTACCAGATGTTAGACCTCAGATGTTAATTTTTTTTTTTTTTAATTCGACTGGATGGAAAACGAGCAAGTGGGTCTCCAGATGGTAAGAGATCACCACCGCCCATACACATCTACAACACCAGGGGTTTTGCAGATGCGTTGCCAACCTAGAGGGCTGAGATGGGATACCTCAAGTGCTAGTAATTTCACCGGCTGTCTTACTCTCCACGCCGAAACACAACAGTGCAAGCACTGCTAAATAATAGAGATGTGATTATATAGGTAGG
This sequence comes from Choristoneura fumiferana, assembly GCF_025370935.1. NCBI lineage: Eukaryota > Metazoa > Arthropoda > Insecta > Lepidoptera > Tortricidae > Choristoneura > Choristoneura fumiferana. The sequence goes on along the minus strand of NC_133487.1, from coordinate 16,888,001 downwards.
TACTTAGCTATCATAAGGTCGCGGGTGAGCAAAGATTATTTTTTAGTTCTATTGAATAATGTTTTGCCATCGTACTTTTTCGGATAAGTTCATTGCTGAACTGGAGGAGGGTGAACGGAAACGTGTCGGACAGCTCCTTCGGTACAAAGATGTGCAGATGCGACATAAGAAAAGATGTCGAATCGAGCCATCGCGACACAGTGATTTAAATGGCGCAGGACTTGCAGAGGCAAGTTCACGAGATGAGGAACAGTTTAAAAATATTTGTGACAATATTATTTCAAATAAAAGCTAATGGTTAGCTAATGGTGGTGGTTTTTTTGGTGTCCCTGTGTAAATAGTAGTTTTATGGTAATATTTATACATAATATTTGTTAATTCAAGAAGCATTTTACCTAATTGTAGTATAAAACAGTATTTATAAGTAACAATAACATAATATAGCTCGGTAACACACGCGTCGGACCTCAAATGAACACTCGATTAACTAGTAATCTGTCCCTTACTCCCGTTGGTGTATAAATTACTATTAAACACGCGATGGCTGACTGAGGGGCTGTTTCACCATCCATTGATTAGTGTTAACTGGCGGTTAGGTGTGATGCCGTCTCTATTTGTTTTGTTCGAATAGACGGAGAAGGCATCACATTTAACCGTCGGTTAACGTTAATCAATGGATGGTGAAACAGCCCCTAAATGTCTTAAAGTAGAGTACGGTCTTAAAGTAGAGTTACAGATCGAGTACGTACAAATACGCCAACTTTCAATACAATACAATATACAATTACTTTATTGTTCACCTGAAATAGTAAGCGATACAGAACACAGGTACACAGAGAGAAAATTACAAGGTAAGCAATAGGCGGCCTTATCGCTTAAGAGCGATCTCTTCCTGGCAACCTTACTACCTTGGTGCTTAATTTACCTTGCATTTATTACATTAAGCTCATTTATAAGTAAAAGTTATGCCTGGACTTATTCATGAAAAAGATACGTTTGTCTTAAGAACGTGAAAATAACCTTCTAAATTATTTCCACTGTTTTTCATTTCACACAGCACTCCGAATCCGAAACTGAGCGTGAACCCGCTAAGTACGCACAGGCCGTTAGCTTAATGAAACCTTTTAATTATTAACGAACTCTCAACTGGGTGCGAAGCCGACAACGCTAGTTTTGTGCGTGGAACGAAACGTCCCTTGTTTTTTTAATTTTTCTGAGAAAAGGTAGAGATGTTATGGCCACACGTTCAAACACCGGATTGACGGGTGCCAATCTACAGTACATTTATTAGTAGGTACGTTTATTAGTGCAAGGACACATTAAACTAATTTTATTAGTTAATATCGATAAAAATGACGTACAACCGTTGTGTAATTTTAAGAATTTTAATTAAGAAAAACATACACAAAAATAAACTTTTTCAAAAATCAACTTCTTTAATGTTTTATATGATTTTCATAATTCACAATCAACATTTTTTCCACATTTTCAGACTAATCTTCGTCGCCTGGGCAACAATATCCATTTTAGCTAACAAAATTACCTTTCTCGGTCAACTGTAGTAATTGGAGCAAATTCAAACAGTTTATAGTACTGAATCAGTACTATAAACTGTTTGAATTTGCTCCAATTACTACAGTTGACCGAGAAAATTCAAATTCAAAATTCAAATTCAAAATTCAAAATTCAAATGATTTATTCAGTAAATAGGCCGCAATGGGCACTTTTACACGTCATTTTTTAAACTACCAGCGCTTTCGGAAAGACCATCATTGCCAAGAAGAATGCGCCGCAAGAAACTTGGCAGAAAGTCATTTTTTCATAAAAATATAATTACAAATAAAATACTTAAAAACTATATTATACAATTAAAGAAAAAAAAATACAAAAAATAATAATAAAAGAAATACAGGGATGTATGGGGTCCCTTAGTTACAATACTAAATACTAACTATATCTAAACTATATCTACGTTCAGTAGAAGTGTAGAATGCTTCCACCGTCATAAATTTTAAAATAATAATAACAATAATTTAGTTCTGAAATATACATTTCAGGTCAAGTAACCATTAAGCTTTTGGATTTCGAAGGCAAGTTCACGTCTGCCGCCCCCAAAGTTAGCTCACACGCACTCATGTCATGCTCTGAAAGCAGAGCGGTACCGAGGGCATGGTATTGCTTCCGTTCCCATAAGCTCTATGGGATCGTCTTGGGAACTTCGACGTCGCGAGCCTGTGACTAGAATTTAAACTAAAAATATAAAAGTTTAAAATCCATAAGCTTAACAATATACAGCCTTAAACATAACAAGGGGATGTATAAAGTCCCTGAGTTAAAAATAAAATTATTATACAGCAAGGGGATGTATAAAGTCCCTATGTTAATAATAAAATTCCTAATCTAAATAATTCAGAGATGTATATAGTCTCTAAAATGTCAAAGTAAACTAATTAAATTAATTAAATTATACAATCTTCAGAGGTGTAAAAAGCCTCCAAGGTCAAAAACTAATAATAATTATTAAAATAAAGAAATGGAGATGTATAAGGTCTCCAAATGTCAAACTAATAAATATTATAAATTAAATTCTGCAACGCGGACAACGGCAACAGAACCAGAAACTAGACACGAAATGCGCCGGGACACTGCCAAGTCACACTTCACAACACTATACAATACAAATACACCGACATAAACACACACACACACACACACACACACACACACACACACACACACACACACACACACAAACACGAGTACATCACATCACACATTCAACATCCCAATTTTTCATCGGCTTTCAGTTTTGGCCATGTCGCATCATCACATAAGTACTCCTCAACTTTATAGTAAGCTTTCTTCAGGAGTGCACTCTTTATGTATTCTTTAAAAGAGTTGTGTGGCAATTTCCATGCTTCTACAGGAACTTTATTGTAAAATCTCACGCAGTTTCCCACAAAAGATTTGCTTACTTTCCGTAGACGGAATTTAGGAACTGCAAGCTTGTGCTTATTACGAGTATTGATATCATGTACGTCTGACACTTTCTTGAAGGACTCGATATTCTTGTGTGTATACAATATCACATCATGTACGTACTGTGAAGCTACTGTGAGGATGTTTATCTCCTTAAAGCGTTCTCTAAGTGAATCTCGTGAGCCAAGGTTGTAGATCGACCGGACTGCCCTCTTCTGTAAAATGAAGATAGTTTCTATGTCGGCTGCCTTGCCCCAAATCAGCATACCGTAGGACATTATGCTGTGAAAATAACTGAAATAAACTAGCCGGGCAGTTTCTACGTTGGTAAATTGCCTGATTCTTCGTACAGCATAGGCGGCAGAGCTCAATCTACCAGCAAGACCAGAAATATGCGGGCTCCATTGTAAATTACGATCCAACGTAAGACCAAGAAAAACAGTCTCATGCACAAGATTCAGATTCTCTCCGTTTAAGGAAATAATTGTTTCAAACTGTCTTACATTAGGCAACGAAAATTTTATACACTTAGTTTTAGCTGCATTTAGTAACAAATTGTTAGCAGTGAACCAGTTCAGCGCCTCTGCTAAAGTTTCATTGATGTGGGTTGGATTTTCTTGTTGCCTGTTTACTTTGAATATCAAAAGGTAATTACTGATGAATCTTTTGTACGACTCAGTTCTATTTCTTTTCCAGATACCAAATCATTTAATGTTTTTAAAGTTGAAATGCTGACGATTTTCTCTAATAGTATTTGAAGTTTTTTGTGAATAATTTTAGCCTGAGGAGTCAAACGTAATACTGATATACATATGTACTATTAACTTACGGACAATATGACGTTAGTGTTCAAACTTGGCCATAAGTTATGATAACGATGGTTAAAAATACTTTTTATCGATGTCGATAAGCTTAGTCGATTTTTAATTAATCACTAGCACTGGTACATTTTTGCCCCCGTCAATCCGGTGTTTGCACATTAGGTAGTTTAGGCAGAGGCCATATCACAGTAAATTAAATGATCAATGGTATGCCTTAGCTATGTTATACTTTATAAAATATGTAGATTCTAATACCAGAGGGCCAATTTTATAACGTTTCTGACACTCGCGCGCGATCACAGGCAAATGATAGTTTTTGTACGCGAGAACTGTCATTTGATAATCGCGAGTGCCAAATACGTTAGTCAATGTGGCTTGAGTTATTTGTCGAATAGGCTTGTCGTGATTCGTTACTGTAATGTGTGTACGTAATGTATATGTACTGTTATGTGTATGTACTGTGTGTAATGTACGTCCCAATGCAGGGCATTCCACTGCACTTCTATGTATAGAGCTTCCTCAGAATCAAGAATTCTGGAAAGCCGATTGTTTTTAAAAATTCAAAAATCGACTTTTGATGAGTGAAACCGAATTAACTGTTATGCTGGCAATTCACTTGGTACATATATTAACCGAAGTATTTGCGTGTACGAAAGAGATGCACTATATTTTATTCCTAGCATGAGCGATGGAGATGTCAATAGCGCAACGCGAATACACACAACGCCATGTGATTCATGTGAAGTACCTACCACCATTACCTACTCGCTCTGGCACTACGAACTTTCGCGATTAGAGCTAACATTGTGGCAGACGTGGACGTGGACGTGGAGATTGTGGTTTTGATTTTATTGCTTTTTGTTTGTTATTTTTTAGGAAATTTTGTCGCCTTCCGTGAAGTCGCCAAGCGGTCACAGCGGAAGACCAGCGTTGGCCTACCCGGCCAACACTATGCTGAGCTGGGACCGCTTCGCGATTTCGCATATTGTTGTTTTTCTTTCTTTCTTTAATGTATTTTTATTATGTTTTGTGCGAATAGCGAATAAATATTTCTATTTCTATTTTTATTTTTAGACGCTTTACGCAAGTCCCTTTACGAACCTTTACTCCCTTCAGGTCTCGCGGTGTACCTAGATCTATTCCTATCATGACCTATAGGGTGACGCAAAGGGGCTTAACTATCGGCTGGATTAGCCACAGTGAGCTGCAGTTTATTTCTAACGGGCTATTTTTATTTGCGATGCGCAGTCCTTTGTTTTTTAACCGACTTCAAAAAAGGAGGTTATCAATTCGCTTTTATTTTATTTGAAACCGGCTCTTTTCCTTACCTCAGCAGTCAGTCATTTAATGACTGAGTAAATCGAACAGTCTCCTCTAGTGGTGTAATGTGTCTATATCACTATTGACAAAATAAATGTTGCTAAAAAAGCAAGGGTGATAGCTATAAAAAAAAACTTGTATCGTTTTTTTTTCAATCGGAAGTTTACCTATTCCTTTTGAGCTGCAGAAGTCAGAACTATAAAACCGTAAACGCTTTGGCCGCAATTTTATCTCCAGCAATTAAGATCGCGACATTGAAAAGACAGAAACGAATGGGCTATTATTAATGGAGAAGTCCCGCTTTGCTAAACATTTATAGACCTTTTTTATACGTCCATAAAACAATAGAGCCCCACGTTATTTACGGTGCCGAGTTAGAATTACACCTGAACAAGATGGCGGGTCCATTTCAATCAATTCCGAGATTTCCCCATCGTAAAGTCACCTTTAAATTTTACGCGATATTTACGGGCAACAAGAAAACTGTGCCGCAAATATATGTCTCTAAATAAACAAAGCCTATATTTTATTACGGACAGTGGCGAAGAAATTGTACTTTTTTTAGGGGAAAAACGAGCATGTGGGCCACCTGATAGGAAGCAATCACCGCCGCCCATGGATACCCGCAACACGAGGGGTATCACAGGTGCGTTGCCGACCCTTTGAGAGACTTTTTTTTAAATCCCTTAACTGTACCCATATCCCAGGAAGCAGTTTACATCTTTTATGAATGGTTTTGTTTAAAAAAAAAACTGATAACTTCAAGGACATAGAATAGATTTATACTGGTCAAGAATACTGACTGCTTACAACGGCTGTGTGAATTATGCTTTTGTAATACTTTTTAATAATTTATCCTAGGATTCTGCTATAGCACAGGAGTTTTACACATATATTGACACACCTGAAAATTTTGAAACCTCTTGTTGGTGCGCGATTCCGCCTCGCACTTGGCCAGTTATTTTCGTCTATATTAACTCGTACTCGTATCTTAACCAACTTAGAAAAGTTTAAAAACCACGGACACTGTCATCTCAAATTAAATATAGGGTCAAAGATTTTAATTCATGAGCCACCAATATAGAACCTTTTCAAAAGAAAAGTCATTACGATTTTCCTTGTTAATTAATGCGATGTCACTATGACGTTTACTGTGAAATGGTTCCATGGTAGCTCATGAATTAAGGAGCGGCCACACCGCTGCTTAAAAAACGGTGACGTTACGGAATCGCAGTGACGCATCGTATACGCACCGTATTTTTGCCACCGGGGAGCTGCTCCTTTAAATTCCTTTCATCATCATCATCATCATCAGCCTATGTTCGTCCACTGCTGAACATAGGCCTCTCCCATGGCACGCCACTGAGCACGATCCTCGGCTACTCTCATCCAGCTCTTGCCAGCCTCCCCTGCGAAGATCATCTCTCCACCGAGTCTTGAGGACGTCCTACGCTACGTTTGCCGATCCGTGGTCTCCACTCAAGAACTCGTCTACCCCAACGGTTATCGGTTCTTTCGGTTATATGCCGGCCCATTGCCACTTCAGCGTGCTAAATGCGCTGGGCTATGTCGATAACTTTGGTTCTCTGTCGGAATCACTTCGTTACGAATTCTATCTTTCAGAGAAACTCCGAGCATAGCCCTTTCCATAGCACGTTGAGCAACTTTAAATTTGTGGACCAGCCCTAAGTGAGCGTCCATGTTCAAGCACCGTATGTCTGACGGGTAGGGACGCAGGAATAGCAGGGCGGCCGGGACTGGGGCGCGTGGTCCGTGCGACTTGCCATTTTGGTCGGGGGGTTTGGGGGGTTAAAATCCTTTACCGCGTAAATATAGAAACGGCTGAACCGATATTATTGAAATATAGTAAGAACTGCCTCAAGAAAACTAAATTTCCCATGCTTACACGTAAAAAAACGCTTCGAAACGATGCAACGACGCCAAAGACAGCCCTTGGCATCAAACTTATAAAGGCCCCTCTTTCTGCGTCGGGGTTTAAAAAGGTAATCTCGCAAGGAGTTACAGAAGTAGAAGAGGTAGAAAAGAGGTCAAAAGTTAACCTGAATTAGGGGTTGACACAAATCCTCGGTGTAAAGGCTCTTCTAATTAAGTTGCGTGTCAAGTTCGTATCACCAAAGTTAGCCCGCGAGTTGTTTTAGTTAGTTAGTTATTTTATTTCTTTTCTATTAATTACATTACTTTATCTTAGCATTGTTATACTTCCTTACGCACATAGGTGTTAATTGAATTGACTACACAAAAGTAGTTTGCTCAGAATCGTGAGTAGAATCTCACTATGCTTTGGTGGTAAGTACATTACTACGAGGAATAAGGGTTGTGTGTGTTTTTCATGAACCAATACCCCTGGTGTTTCAGATGTTTATGGGCGGTGGTAATCTCTTACCATCAGGAGCCCCACTTGCTCGTTTGCCATCCAGTCGAATAAAAAAAAACCAATAGAAACGCTTAATTTGCCTAATTCCGCTCCGCCAAACTGTTTCCATGCGAGGATTGGTAAATGAACGTTTCTGTTGTTTAGTGAAAAACACATTCCTCGCAACTCATCCTCGAAAATCTCTGGTGAAAACGTAGCCTAAAGGTATGACTTGTACGGATTCGATTTGTAGCATTCGAACATGGCGGATGTAGACAGTATCTAATTTTGGTATTTCTGTTTTCTTTGGCTAGTTGAAGTATAATTTTGATAGTGTTTTATGCGGCGATTAACCTTAACAGTGAACAGTGATCACAATAGTAGATAGTTTACATTCGCACTCTCAAAAAATGTCCACGGAAAATTCGCAAGGGTCCCGCCAATTTGTTTTTTTTATTTCTTACTTTTTTTTGGCAGAGTTAGTAGCCAGTAGCAGATATTTTTACCCGCGATCTGTCAAATTTCGGATGGGTGCCAGGTTGGCCAACCAAACACACAGTTATTTAAAAATATACGGCTACTTACTGTTTTTGGTAGGATTGATAGCAACCATTTTTTGTACCTACGCAAACTGTCAAATTTCATAAGATCGTCAGGTTGAGCGACCTAACACTAGACTTTTTTACACTATGCAGGCTAATTTTATAGCAAAAATACTTGTGTTACTCCTACCTCTTTGGTGGTAATGGTGGTGCAATTAAAAAAAATCTAAAACAATGCAATAATGGATTTTCATAAAAAAATTCTGCTCTAGAGCAGAAAAGTCCCGCTTTGTGCTGAGTATTTAGTGCGGTTATAATGAAATTAAAGCATAGTTGGAAGAAAAATTCTATTTTGCTCTCGTGTCTGACATTTTTTAATGCGCAAGTTGTCTCCACGTGGTTTCTGGAATTTTACTATCAAGTTATAAAAAGTACAATCACCGTACAACGTCGCTCCCAAAGAGAGCTTACTTTGACACTGGCGAAATTGTCCTAAAGTAGGACAGAAGCCATATTTTAAATAAAATAAAAATATGACTTGTACGAGTAAGTCACAATCATAATTATTCCTGTATACGTGCATACGTCCAATTAACTACCTTCTGGGATAAGGTATACGAGCGTATGTTTTCAGCATACAGCATTAAATTATTCAGAAGGGTACTATGTATCAACCGCTTCAAACGACTCTAAGTAATGACTGAGCCGCTGAGAATATTTTATGATGGACAGACCGACAATAAGGGGAGCGAAACGTTTTTCAGGGTTCCGTAGCGTAAAGTTGGCCGAAGGTGATGGGTTGAAGCCGTGGTGGCCTAGTGGTTTGACCTACGGCCTCTCTAGCAGAGGATCGTGGGTTCAAACCCCGGCTCGCACTGAGTTTTCGAAATTCATGTGCGAAATTATATTTGAAATTTACCACGAGTCACGGTGAAGGAAAACATCGCGAGCAAACCTGCACAAACCTGCGAAGCAATTCAATGGAGTGTGCGAAGTTGCCAATCGGCACTGGGCCCGCGTGTGAAATACAGCCCAAGCCCTCTCATTCTGAGAAGAGGCCCGTGCCCAGCGCTGGGACGTAAATAGGCTGGGATGGTACCTTAGTCGGCAAAAACGGAACCTTATGGGATCACTTTGTCTGTCCATCGTCCGTCTAAGACCCTTTTCTCAGGGGGGCTACTACGAAATTCGAAAATCGAAGTTCATATCGCACCGTCCCTCTCAGTCACTCTCGTATCAAATAATATTAGCGTCAGGAGGACGGCAAGATACGAAGTTTGAATTTTGCACGACATAGTGTATGGCCAGGAACGCGTGGGGTCATGATCATCATCATCATCATCAGCCGGAAGACGTCCACTGCTGAACAAAGGCCTCCCCCTTAGAACGCCACAATCAACGACAACTCGCCACTTGCATCCACCGGTTTCCCACAACTCTCGGTGGGGATGGTGGCGGGGAGTCACCCGGAGATTCTTCGCACCCCCTGCTCCTCCGCTAACAAGGCCAGGAATAAAGGAGCCGCCGGGGACTGGGAGCCGCGGCCGCTTTGTATCTTTCATTTTATTTGAGAAGGGGGGGTTGCTATAATCCCCACGCTTGGCAGGCGGCAAGGGATCGCAGTGTTACGCTGATGGTGTGTACGCTGAAGACGCTGCTGCCCGTCTTCTGGATTTTCCCTTAGTCGCCTTCTACGACACCCCACGGGATGAGGTGGGGGGAACTATTCTTGCCCGGGCACCCCACGTAATGCGTACGTGGGCGGGCTATCAAGCTAAAATTAATATCAAATTTTTCAAACTAAGTTGAGGGGATCAAATTTTACGTCGAGTCATCATCATCATCATTTCGGGCTATCAATCAGTCAATCACATCAGCCCACACCGACATATACACCGTGTTATTTTTGATTTACGTTAACTTTAAGGAGACAATCTTTTTCTAAGTCATTAGTGGCCTAACTCCTACTGTTTAAAACATAATCAAGAGTTAAGATAATTAATTCATCATCCAGCCTATAAACGTCCCACTGCTGGGCACAGACCTCCTTTAAGAAAGAGAGGGCTTGGGCCGTAGTTCCCACCATAGATAATTAATTATTAGCAGTAAAGAAATGTAAAGTCCTTTAAGGCGCTTTTGTACATGTATCTCAACGCTTGTAAATTGTGTTTGTTTCTGTATTTCTGTACATTAAAGAGTTTACAAACATACAAATACGTCTTTTACGTCAAATACGGTAATGGAACTTGGCTGTTGAATTTGGAGAAATTGTCCTCTTTTCATTTATTACTTTCAGAATCGCAGACTGTTTACATTCAATTTGGTTCAAAATCCACCAACTCTTTATTCAAGTACCTAAGCGCGAAAACTCGTTATTTTTGTGATTTTATCGAACAAGATAAAACCTCCACCGATGCAACCACAGATATAGATTACACTAGATTACGCAAATGGATCTACTTCGCGTGTCCGAACCCCGACCAAACGTCGGGGTTGGCCCCATACAAAGACTGACCGCTAACTGACTTATCATGACTAGTGACTGACTCAAGCCCCACGGCGAATCGATATTGCGCGGACATCGGGGAATTCACATCGCTAATTCGCTCTTAAGACGTCACAGTAGATATAAAAAAGTGACACGGTTGGTTTTCATACAGATTGAGGTGTTTGCGTTATCTAGTGTTATCTATATCTGTGGATGCAACCTTGTTTACGAACTTGCTGTTTGTTTTGCTGTCACAAGTATTTGAACGCAAACCTTATTTACTATAGGTATCTTTAACTATAATTATTTAATCATACTTCAATGAGTTTTTTTTTATTTTACTGCAATATATTAAGCAGTATCACAGAATAAGTAATTCAGTATACAGAAGTGCATGAATTTTTTTTTTGCGTTTCATTAGGGATCTGGGGCGGCGTATGAGGGACAGGAGCGGCGACCCGCGGTCCGGTTCTTATCTGGTGCAGCGTATATCTTTAGCGATTCAGCGGGGCAATGCGGCAAGTATTTATGGTACGTTTGGGTGTGAATTGCATCGGTCCGGGGATTGCTTGGGGTTTAGGTTAAGTTAGGTTAGACTAATGACGAAGCATGTTGCGGATCTACAATTTGTTTTGTTGACGAAGCCTGTTGCGGATATTGTTTTGTTTTTTTAATTAATTGTCACTTGTTTGTATATTGTTCCCAAGACAACAATAAATATTTTTATTTTTTTAAGGTGTGCAATAGGCAGCCATATCGCCTCAGAGCGATCTCTTACAGGCGACCTTTACTGTGGAAAAGAAGTACTTAAGGAATAAATTATAGCAGGTGATAAAATATTAAGTGATTCATGTTAAAAATGACAGATAGTGCCTAAGGTTCTCTATCGTTTGCCCGAATTTCATATGCCATAATGTATCGTTTTCCATAATTTTCATTTGCCATAAAGTATTTATTTCTGAAATAGTATTTTCTTCAGAGTTGATATTAAACTAACCTAACCTAACATACTGCATTATATAAGATGACATTTTAAAAAATCCTGAAAACAGCACGGTTCTATATATTTTATGGCAAACGTTGGTGGCAGTGTATGTATGGTTGATGGGAGCGGGATAATTGTGAGTATCCTTAGAGATAAACATCTTGTTGCACCAAAACTTTGGTTTAATTCCTCACCTGCAGCGACCCGCTACCCTGTGTAGAAATTTCATTACAAGTTGTATTAAATACTTGTGTGTATGTATCGTAAATCGTGCCGTGCGTGCGTGCGTGCGTGTGTGCTAAAAGTGCGTCCGAAGCGTAACGTTTCGTGTGCTGCCTACCCAATTTGTACAGTGTGTGTGTGTGTGTGTGTGAGAGAGAGAGAGTTTCTTGCCGGATTCTTCTCAACAGAGGTTTTTCCGAACCGGTGTAGATTTTTTTGACATTCATAAGTGCTTGTTAGGTATAGCCTAAATTAAATAAAGATATTTTGACTTTGACTTTGACTTTGAAACGGATAGAGGCTTTTGAGATGTGGTGTTATAGACGCATTCTAAAGATAAGCTGGACACAGAGGGTGACTAATGAAGAGGTGTCACCGAGAAACGATGTCTTTGGAATATCATCCGTCAAAGCAAAGTGGCGTATCTGTTGCGGCATGATAGATACTGTCTTCTGCAGCTCATTATGATGGGCAAAGTCGCTGGCCAAACACGCGTAGGCCGACGAAAGAAGTCTTGGCTGAGGAATCTTCGGGAGTGGACCGGCATCGCGAGTGCTGCCCAAGGACAAATCTTAAGAACTGACTGCCAACCTTCGCTAGTCGAAGAGGCATCTTAAGAAGAAGAAGATAGACTTAAAGATACGTAATGACTTATGCGCCATAAGTCAATAAGGTGTGACAGTGTTCCATACCATAACCGAGTAGCTCGGGCTGTGTATAAAACGAAGTAGAATTTTAAGAGTTACGATTGGTGAGCCGGTTTTTACAGGCTTTTATTTAGTTTCTCCTGTCCCGTTGTCTGTCTGTAATCAAATCCTGCAAGTTAAATTTGACCAACTTCCAGTAGTCAGATTGACTTGAGATTTGGAATACTTATGTGAATCGCGTGACAATACAATAATCTAGTAGTGACATCCTGGTAGTCCAGCCAGGATCGTCTCCGCAGGACGGAACTCTTCAACGGTTAATAGCATCGACTTGAAATTTGGTATGCAAATGTAGTTTGGGTGACAATGCAAGCACAGTCAACAAAAAGTACAGTCAGAAAAAACCTTGTATAAAAAGGTTTTTTTTTGGTTAGGTTAGTTTAATTAAATTACATACAAATGTATATATGAATAGGTACAAATATTGATGCTATCACAGAATTCCAAATGGCAGCAGCTATTAGTTGTATCTAGGACTTACCCGTATGCCAACATAATTGTCCAATTAAAATCGAGCAGCCATATTATCTTAATTATTTGAGTGTTGCCAGGAATGCTGCAGGCAGACAATTTGCGGCGAATGTTCTAGATAACCTACCCGTTGACAATCTATTTAAAACTTATGACTTGAAAAAATAATGACTATAAGGTACCTATCATGTATTTTAAGTTAAAGTTCATATTAGAGCTGGGAAAGGGCGAGCTGTTTTGAGAGTTTACATAACATGGACATACCTAGTCATTCATTGGTAGTTGTCCTATGCATGTGTAATTTTATTATACTATTATTCTTTTATTTTGGCTACTCATCATCTACGAGCTTTACGAACGAACAAAAGTAAATTAGAATCTACGGAATACGTTTTGTCGATAAAAAGCTTGGTTTTGCAATGTATTTACTGTCATTTATTTTAATCGTAATGAGTAAAGTTTTGTTTTATTTTTAAAGTTATTTTCAGGGTGTATCTATATTAATATTTACACATGACAGTAACGACATAGGAACAGCTTTCCGAGCTCTAGTCACAACTGGCAACCGGCAAAGGTTCTTTGAACCATTTTAACTTTTAATGCTGTTGACAATAAAATGCGGCGGCGGCCCGCTGCAAATTTCATGAAAAAAAAAACTAAGTACTTATGACTGCTCTAGATTCTAGGATTTTGAACATAGAGGACCATGAACATAATTATTATTTCAAGTGAATGATGCAAGTATGGCAAAATGTGAACGAGCATCTGAATCTTTAAAAGATCGTCATTTTTCAGTCGAAATTATCTGCATTTTGTAAACCGTGTGTCTGTATTTGTATCGCTTAGATTCGCACAACTTAACATTTCTGCATAAGTAAAGCATAATTTCCCCGTAGCAAACTGTCTGGCTTTAAACAAATATAACTTCAATAAAGGAAACCATAAAAGTAAAATTGTTAGTGCACTTACTAGTAAACTATTCATTTGTTTCAGCAAAACCAGCACATGAGCTCAGCGTTCGTTATTTAAAAAGCGCGGCAAATCCCTCGACTCAGAGTGAATGAGCGCCACACCGTATCATACAATTCAGTGTTCGTTCACCCGGTCGTTGAAAGGCGTTTTTCAAACGAAAAAGATAAGCAAGCACAATAAAAGCAGATAAACAGAACTTGAGGATCGGTCGGTTTCCAATTTTCTACGCGGTATCCCTCTTTGTTGAATGTCGATTCGTTGAATACACAGGCGTTATTAAATTCTGTGTAACCCCACATATCTCATTAAAACTGACATCTCGGGCACGGATTGGAATTGGACTCATTCAGCCATGTCATTTGTTCATTCATAGCTGTATTTGAGTCATTCAATAATGTTTCCGTAAAATGTTGAAACGGTTCATTCATTACGATCACTCTTTTCGTAATTGCCCCTTGGAAAAGAAATTGGTTGGTATGCTTTTATAGAGCATTCACTTATTTTTGGCACATACCAGATTATGTACAATGCAAACAGATTCTACATTTTACTTTTCAATACGCATTAGAATAGGTAATTATAAATTTCAATCACAGCAAAATCCAGGTTATAACAACTATTACTTATTCTGTGGTTATACTTAATCACAACATGGGCATTACTAACTAACTAATAATTTTAATGTCCACGAAGAATAACTACTTATAACATAATAATTATATAACAAAAATGATTTTCTGATTATGTAAGTGCAAAAGTTACCTACATAAACATGAATCAATAATAATGATTATAAGAATTCGTTATTTGTTAAAACTTTCCCTAACTCAAATTTTCAGCGAAATATTTAGAAACACATTTCTATGAATCCATTTCTTGGTAGACCATAATTGCTAAAGAAAGATTTAAGTAAGTAAATAATGGAATTTCCAGTTAAACATAAATTCAGTTCAAACGGTTTCTAAGAATTCTTCTATACTGTATAGATGATTTTAGTCATTTTATTTTACATTCGTTCCCTGAATTCTTGGTGCGTAGACAGACTCTAAGAAAAAGGTTAGTGAGTCTCGAGAACTTTTATATTTTAATTTAAATACAAATGGGCCAATATTTTGTCTAAAACAAACTTCTAGTCATTTTCATAAGCCACCTTAAAGCCTTCTAGACAATTTCGTTCAAAAAACTTTTTTTTCTTCATCGAAATTATAAAGGAGCTTAAGTGTACACGAGCATTTCAAGAAATTCATGGCAGGCTACAATCACCAAACGTTTAAAAAAAAGTAGCTATCATGCATTTGCAATATTTTACGCGCTGCGACAACCCTAACTTTGATCTTATTTCAAAACGTCAAAGCAATCTGCAGGGCTACTACGAAACTCGAAACTCGAAGTTCGTGTCGTGCGGTCCCTCTGACACTTATACTATTCAATACGAGAGCGAGAGGGACGGTGCCATAAGAGCTTTGAATTTCGAGTTTCGTAGTAGCCCTGCTGAGCCAAAGCTGGGGTTGCCTGTCACGTGGGACTTGCGTCATGCCCATGCCATGTCATGCCTAGGTATAAAGCATCTATTTTTGATACTACCTCGAACTTTAAGGCTAGTTCTAGTTAGTGAAGAGGCTAATAATCTCATTTTATTATGTTATTCTCTCCCGTATCAAATTATTGTACGCATTACATTCCTGCTCGAAAATATAGTAAAAATAAATTACGCTCTGGTAGCTAATTTTAAATTAACAATTTGTTTTCATATCGGTTCACAGCACTTAAATCTTCGCCTGGTTACAGTTTGAGGTAGTATCAAAAATACACGCTGTATAGTGAACGTGTAACGAGACGGCCGTTTGTGTAGATCTTTATAATGCTGGCACTTCACTTGGCATATTCGCAGAAATATTTGCGTGTGTGAAAGAGATGCACTATATTGTTGCTAGCGTGAGTGACGGAGATGTCATTAACGCAACGCGAATACGCAATACCAAGTGAAGTGCCGTCATAAGAGGTGTTGTTTAAAAATATTTCAATAAGTTTCAGCCAGTGATAGCGGCACTCGCCCGCCTTTTTGTTATTCTATATAATGCAAACAATCCTTATATAGTTTAGCCTGTAAGCAGTTTTTTGTAAAGCCCTGTTCATTTATCTGTCGTGTTGTGTCGTGATGCTCTCTGTCTCTCTCTTTCTCTCTCTATGCTTATGATGCGACACAACACACTGCATCAGATAAATGTGAACGCAACCATATAAAATGTATGAAACCGATACCGTTGGGCTCGGAAGAAAATGGACAATATTAAAAAAAAACTTCCTTTATACAAAAATAGCTATACCCTTTCTGTCATGCAGAATAAGTAGCGCGTTATTGGAAAATATCAAACCATTTGGTCAAATTCACTAGTCATCATCATCCCAGCCTATATACGTCCCACTGCTGGGCACAGGCCTCCTCTCAGAACAAGAGGGCTTGGGCCATAGTTCCCACGCGGGCCCAGTGCGGATTGGGAACTTCACACGCACCATTGAATTGCTTCGCAGGTTTGTGCAGGTTCCTCACGATGTTTTCCTTCACCGCAAAGCTCGTGGTAAGTTTCAAATGTAATTCCGCACATGAATTTGGAAAAACTCAGAGGTGCGAGCCGGGGTTTGAACCACGACCCTCTGCTTGAGAGGCGATAGGTCAAACCACTAGGCCACCACGGCTTTTTTCCCTAGTAGGTTTTCCCTAACATCATTGCCATAAACAAATGTCAATTTTAAAATCATTTCGCGTACTTTAGAAATGCGTAATTTAATTATATCCAACATGGAACTATGTTTAAATCATACTGTTGTTCTATAATTAACTACTGATCGGCAATCAACCGAGGATTAAGAATTAATTAAACTGTGCATTTCACAATTGATAAAATTAATTTAATGTACAATAAGAGAGCTTAAACATTATACAGGGTTAAGGAATGAGGGCTATCGCGTATGAATTCGCCACTAGAGGCGCTAGTGTAGCGTGAGGTCTCCGAAATGTCAAATCTCATAGTTTTTGGGTGAGCTACGCGGGTTTAGAATAATTTTGTGAATATTTTGCAATATCTGAAATTAATTATGGCAAATATGCGTTCCGGGGCAATGAATGTCTGTGTGTTGAGACTGTTTTGTCTTTCGGAAACCTTTGTCCTCCCTTTCACAAAACGGGGACTATGGAACACTGTGGCATACTCGATATTTTTATGGTACGGTTTTTAAGGTGTATTAAAATATGATTTTAATCTAAAATTTGTTTTCACGCCCGTAATAACAGACTTTGAAAGCCATACTTAAAAACCTCACGCAACAGTGCGCCATCTAGTGAGACAAAAAACGATAGCCCTCATTGTTTAAAAGGTGAATGGGTGGAGGGGTTATTTAGAACTTAACAAACTTGCTTCGATTCGTAACCTTGTTTCTTTCGAATACACTTTTTTCACAGAATCGCAGCTTCATGATTCGATAGAGATACGATATTGCATAAGTATTTTAACTAACCATTTGATATTTACCACGAGTTTTGCGGTGAAGGAAAACATCGTGAGAAACCTGCACAAACCTGCGAAGCAATTCAATGGTGCGAGTGAAGTTCCCAATCCGCAGTGGGCCCGCGTGGGAACTATGGCCCAAGCCCTCTTGTTCTGAGAGGAGGCCTGTGCCCAGCAGTGGGACGTATATAGGCTGGGATGGGATGGATTTTAACTAACCATTAAAAAACTACATGATGTTTTTTTTCGACATTTAATTTAGGGCACGAACATTTTTTTGAGGGGATGACACAAATCAAACGAGCTTGCTATTGCCATGTCTATTGCTTGTCAGAAGTCCGAAAACGATCTATTGGATATAAAAAAAAAGTTTAGTTTGACTAAAGCCATTTAGTCAGCAGATTACCACATGAGACAATATGTCGTACTAAAATAATATATAAAACAATACTACGAGTTCGCTTCTTAAATATTGAACGACCGGATAGCCTTAAGGTTAGGGAACCTGACTACAGTTTCGATCCCGGTCGGGGCAGATATTTCTGTGAATAATACGAATTTTTGTTCTGGGGTATATTTATCTATATGTCGGCGTCTGGCTGGCTGGCTTCGCTCGCTCGGCTCGTGCGTTGTGTGGTCACAATGAATACTAACAACTCCTCGCTTCGCTCGTTTTACCTAAATTTTTCTTTTTTTCGGCATCTCACGATGTGCCCGCAGGGCTACATAGAGTTTCGAGTTTCGTAGTAGCCCTGCAGATATAGAGCTAGGAATATCGACGAATGCGTTGCTTTAATCGATCTGCCTTATTGTTTTTCAGGCACATCGTGTAATGCCTAGCCAACTTTTAGGCATATCATGAAATGGCGCCATTTCAGGATATGCCTAGGAATTTCATGATCTGGCGGATTTTACGATCGGCCGCCGACATATACGTTTATCTGTTGCCTAGTACCCATAGTACAGGCTATGCTTAGTTTGGGACAAGGTTAATTGGTGTCAAAATTGTCCCCATGGTATTTATCTATTTATTTTAGTGCGTTCAGGTCATCTACTTCAATACATGTCTGGTCGAGAGAGATTGATCCATCCGACAATATCTCTGATCACCGCGAGTTCACGGTGGATGCAGGCCGCTTCCGACCGACGTAACTGGAGGTCTATGGGGGAGGCCTATGTCCAACAGTGGACGTCCTACGGCTGATATGATGATGATTATCTCTGAATCTCCCGGGAAAATTCAATTCCCGAAAGACGCAAAGTTACGGACACGTACAGCTAACTAAGTAAGGACATCGTAAAAAGTTTACTTTGAGTCATTTTACGTATCATTTATACTCCGAGGAAGCCAAAATAATCGACCTTTACTGAAACGTCAAGATAAATAAGGTATGTAATTTACGACGAAAATTAATTGAACATACTACAGAGAAGCACTGTTAGTACGTCGTTATAATGAGCGAGATGGCGAGAGATCGGCATGATACTAAACTATAAGTACAATATAATCATCGTCATAGTTGAGTCATTCCGGCTTAGCTTTTAGCTGGCAATTCGCAAATTGTTATTTTGCGGTTTGTGAGATACGACTGTCCAAAGAAATAGTGTTTTTTTTTTTTTTTTCAAGATTTATGTAATTTTTTATTCCATTATATCTTGCGAATGCCACGACTGGTTTTAATGATTAGGGCACTTATCATTAGATTCTTTACGTCACCCAAATAAACACAGGCTGGATCATGTTTCACAAAATTACTCCATATGTAAACTAGAGGACTATTACCAAGGGTATGAAGAAAAACAATTCTATTCTCAGTAACGTTATAAAGAAACTAAATAATCAGATATAAGATTAACAGACTGTAGCAGAGGAAGCCCAAGAGAGGCTCGACGGTCTCAAAAACCGCTCCCAAAACAGTAGACTATTCTTATCAGATAAGACTCTTTGGCAGAAAAACAGTGGTCTATGGAAGCAACGATGACAGAGATAGCTGAAGCTTAAAAAACGGCAAAAATCTAGTTTGTTGTATGGGGCCCCCCATAAATATTTTTTTATTTTAGTTTAGGTACGGAACCATATAAAATAGAGAACTGTTTTCACCAAAATGAATTCTAATTAGGAAAATGCTACATTATTTATAAAAGAAACGGTAGCAAATTGAAAAAGGGTTCAAAAACAAAAATGAAACACCACCAGTTCTTTCACTATTCTTATAAGGTTGGTTTGTATGTGTAATAGTACATTGTGTCTTAAGGGCGGTAAATAAGGAATTACGAAGGAAAATCTATTAGAAGCCCGAAGTCGAAGACTGAGGGCTTTAATGAGTCGATGTTCGTAATTCTAGTACCGCCCGTGCGACATGCAATGTTTTTCATCACATTTGCTAGTAAAATAGTATATTTGTAAAAGAAAAACTAATATTTTATCAAAAATTGCCGAAACCGCTGATTGCGCATGCAGCGCGCGCATGCAGCATGTGCATGGCGTGCGTGTGCAGCGCGCGCACGGAGCAGCAGCACACCATGCCGTAACAAACTCATTTACCGACCTTAACTATGTGCACTTGGGTAGGTTTAAACTTAAAACAAACATAGAACAGCCGTCTTAAAGGGGTTCTTGGGGGAAAAGCCCCTGCTACGAAAAAACAAAAAAAAAATATTAAAATGTTCATCTGGATGAGTTAGCAAGTAAAACAATACGACACGAGTATGTAGAAAGGGGCGCAGATACATTCAAAGGGGGTTTTGAAAATAAACATACATCTAAAGGTTTGTTACAGGCAAAATAACATGGAATGAAGAAACGGGAATTGAAGCAGCCGAATAGAAGTTCGGCGTTATTTCGCTATATGGTAACGGAAAGATGAAAGAAGGAGGACGGTAACCAGGTGCAGAAGCCTATGAGTCTTAGAAATTTATTTGGTAAATTACATTCGAAATTTACCACGAGCTCAAGGTGCGAGACGGAGGCAAGCGAGGTGAAGGAAAATGTCGTGAGGGAACATGCACTACCCCGTAAAGCAATTCAATAGTGTGTGTATGAAGTTCCCATCCCAATCCGCAGTGGGTCCGCGTGGGCACTACGACCCAAACCTTCTCATTCTGAGAGGAAGTCTGTGCCCAACAATGTGATGTCCTGGGATGATGAAGAGTTATTAGCTATTTCCGCTGTTTTTACAGTGATCAGAATAAATATATTTTTTCATCTCTCCTGTTCGGAAAGTTTAATTTTCATGGGTAAGTAGATAGCCGGGTGGAAAATTGCGTTTTCATTTCTAGGGTGGAAAGTATTTTTTTTTATTAGCCACGGAGTCGAAGATAATTGAGTTACGCCAATTTCACTTTTTTTCACGTTTCGGCATGGCCATCTAGATGCACGTCGTGACCAAGGAGCTTATATACAACACTGGAGGTTGAACGCCGAACATCCGTTTGTAACAAGAAATTTGATCTTTATTACGTCACGAACATATTCCATCTCTTTCTTTAGTTAGGTTAAGAAAGAGATGGAAGTCTTTCGTGAAATGTGAAAGAAAGAGATGGAATATATAAATAGGTAAGTAATAAAGGTCAAACTTCTTCGTTCGGCGTTCAACCTCCAGTTTTGTATATAAGCTCCTTGGTTGTGACCAACTCGATTTTTTTTATAGTCGGCCGTGGCAAGTGGCCAGTCAAAAAGGTACCGTTGGAGGTTGGATATAAGTAAATTCAATTTACTGCTATTGTCATCGCTACATATAAAACTAATGTAGTTATGTAGTTTTTGTAAAATGGGTATATTTTAAGGTACTTAAGAATTTTGAGAAATGGGATCATTTTCAGACAATATTATTTGCACTACTTGTAGCTCCTATTTAAGAAAGAAAGAAAGAAAGAAAATAATTTATTTATAACAGCAATGACACATAATACGTAAAAATAACAATAGGAAATGTTGCCGCTATAAAAAGGTCCCGGCTCAGCATATCGCTTGTTGAAAACCAGCACTGGTCTTCCGCCGGGCCACAGGAGAGTGTAATTACGGAAAGTCACACAAAACAAATCAAAGTGAAATCAAATACAAAAATAGCTACGAGACTAAAATATAAGTTGGCTGTGTGTGGCTGTGTGTGTGTTGGTTGCTGTTTAGATGAGCACTATGATACCAATAACTCAAATCCGCCAAAAATGTTAGTTATTAGGGTTCCGTAGCGAAATGGCAAAAAACGGAACCCTTATGGATTCGTCATGTCTGTCTGTCTGTCCGTCCGTATGTCACAGCCACTTTTTTCCGAAACTATAAGAACTATACTGTTGAAACTTGGTAAGTAGATGTACTCGTATTCTGTGAACCGCGTTAAGATTTTCGCACAAAAATAGAAAAAAAAAAACAATTAATTTTGGGGTTTCCCCATACTTAGAACTGAAACTCAAAAATTGCTAACTTCTAAAATAAGAGAATGATAAAACTAAAAAAAAAATGTGATGTACATTACCATGCAAACTTCCATCGAAAATTGGTTTGAACGAGATCTAGTTAAAAAGTTTTTTTTAATACGTCATAAATCGTAAAGTAAAGGAAACTTTTATATTATGTTACTTGCTGCTACGGAACCCTTCATGGGCGAATCCGACTCGCACTTGGCCGCTTTCTTTTGTAAACATCCCTTCAATTAATAACACCGCGGTGTCACCTCTAGGGTGACAACTACTGAGACAGTGACCAGCACTCGGACTCCTAGCTTATAATTATAAGTTCATTGATACAGTCAACAGCACCAATATCTGACACAACAAGCGTGCATAAAAATATCTGATACGACTCTATTTCTAGGGCCGGAAGGACGTGTCAGATATTTTTGCACGCTCCGCTGTGGCAGATATTAATGCTGGTGACTGTACAACCCTTTTTAAAAAAACCCGACTGCCTTAAGAAATACTAAAAAGAAGAAAACAAGTCTAGGGGGCAACTCTGTTAAGTGGCTAACCTAAGGCTAAGGCAGTCAGATTTTTGATTTTTTAAATTTATTGTTTTATTTTGTGAAAAAGTGTGCTTTTTGATATTTCTGTGAAAATGAATTATTAGCTTTCATTTGATACCCTACTCGACAGGAATGAATATATACTTTTTGAAAACTCACATTTTGGCGCCAAAAATCCGC
This sequence comes from Choristoneura fumiferana, assembly GCF_025370935.1. Taxonomy (NCBI): domain Eukaryota; kingdom Metazoa; phylum Arthropoda; class Insecta; order Lepidoptera; family Tortricidae; genus Choristoneura; species Choristoneura fumiferana. The sequence goes on along the minus strand of NC_133487.1, from coordinate 16,865,473 downwards.
CATTTTGATTTTTCAAAAATGTTATGTACCCATTGTCACTCGCGTCATCGAGACGAATCCAATGACGTATCATTTATCAAAATCAGTTCGGCCTTTAAGTAGTTACGAGAGGACATAGGAATAGACATACATACATACATACGGGTCAAACACATAACCCTCCTTCTTCGCAGTCGGGTAAATAGTCTGTATTATCTGCAAAATTTTATTTTTTTCTTTAATGGGGTATCAAATGAAAGCTAATAATTAGCCCATTCCATATGAAGGGTCCACGAAAAGAACATGTCTAGTCACTTAAGCAACTTTTTGAGTTATAGCGGTTTGAAAGTTAGTCATCACGAACATTACTAATTATTACTATGGTTACCAATCTCTTTAAAAGTGAAAAAAAATATTTTGTTTTCAGATATCCATATTTCAATGGTAAGTCATAGTATAGTACTTTGCGAGCTCTATATTTTGAGCTTAAAATCTCAATTTGGAAAAAAGTTCATTCCCCTCATAACACTTTTTAAGCTAAGTACATTATTTTCACAAGAGTATCAGAAAATTAAAATAACTTTGATAAAAAACAGATTCCTGGACAATTAAACTTGTTTTTTTCATTCTAGTTTTTGTTTTAAGTTTTTTTTATAAAACATTATAAAAATAAGTAAGTATCTAAGTACTTCTTTTTTGTATATCTGTCAGTTATTTGTTGTACATATATAGTTGTATCAGTGAACGTAAAAAATTGATACCGTATTTGGCCACCTTACGACCGTTTTTGGCCAGTTGACATTTGAAGTAGGTAATATATAAAAAGTTATAGTATTAACACAATATGTTTAGTGAGTTTTCAAAAGTTTATTCTGAAACGAATAAAGTTTGCAATGTTTTATAACTATAAATTTATTTCAAACGTATATTATAACAATAAATGGCCATAAACGGCACAGTGGCAACAAACGGTACTTCTGCCTACTTCTGCATATGCCCTTACAGTCCAGTTTGCGTTTCAATAATATACATGATACATAAATTATTTTTAGAATAATTTACGATTAGTTTTATTACTACAGGTACTTAGTCATGTCTATTCCACTGACACAAAAAATTATGCACTAGAATAAGTCTTACATTTATAGGTACGTGTTAATATAGAATAAGAAAGTTAAATTACTTATTTGATGTCAAAAGATTAATAATAATTAAAATTCTAAAATATAAATATAATAATATTCATTTAATCCGGTTTTTTTGGTCTCAATTACAGTCCAACCCGCAACTCGAACCTTCAAATAAACTCCTGAAATCCAAAATGCCGTTTAAAAGACGGCCCATAGCAATCGCCGGCTTGTGACTACAACTAACCCCTACGTTTTTACGAATTACGGCATTCCGAATTCGAGTTAGAAAGGGTTTAATTAAAAATTGAAATACTGATTTATCTATCTTTAGATATACGCTTAAATTAATCACACGTCTACGAGATAGGTTTTCAAATACACGATAGATACGGTACGATACCTGAGTTCTTGCAACAAGGAACTGTTACGTATTTTATTATCAGACGTTAGTTATAAAGTGTTATATTTAAAGTGCAACTACTGCTTTAGTCTAGGCTTAGATTTATCTCATGCGAGCGCTTTGAGAGATACAGCGAGTTTCCGAGTTTGAGTTGACGGGTGGTGTCTTATGTGTTAAGCGTAACTGTCTCACCTAAGCAGCAGCACATGGTCGGTATTGGCCGGGCTCTAAGACCACGGCCATTCTGGAGTCACGCTCGGTTCATCACACAGTCACTGCCTCACAACCACGCGGGGAGGCTGCCTTCCATTCACTGACTGGAGCCCGGGCGGCGTCGAGGCGCGCATGCTCGGAATCGGATCCATCTCCTAACCTAAAAGGCTGTAACTTGCTGTCTCCTTGAGTGTACTTACGAGGTTTTTGTTCTTGTTGGGCGGCTGCGGTCCACTAGCTCCCTCTGCTTGGAGCACGCGTTCCAGAGGTCACAAGGTCGTGGTAACCTGAGCTGTAAACATTATACGTCGGTGTCGCGGTGACTGACAAGTTTGATGGACTCTGATTTGATAGTCGGTTTGATGTGACGTACCAATGCTCCCGTTTAAACGCTATTTGGCTACAGATCTGCTCACACGGCTTATCTTGAAATCACGAGCTAACAGGTTTCAGTCAACGCGGTTTGATTACCTATCACAAAATATTGGACATGAATTTTTACAAGCTTTTATAACTTACAATGCATGTATCTAGGTATGTGCGGGGCAAATCGTGCAAGTTGAATTTGACCCACTTCCAGTGGTCATTTGCATAGATGTAACCATCGTAGTCGCGGGTGAGCAAATACCTGCATATATCTAATTAATTTTAGTTGATTTTTTGTTTCTTTTTTAACTCCCGGCGCTAAATGAGGGTCAAACGGAAACCGATTTCGATGCGGTATTTTTACAAGAAAGTGTTTCCCTGTGGTACCTATGTTTGATAAAAATCGGTTCAGCCATTTTTGAGATGCTGAACTTAGAAATTACAATTTCGGGTTTTTACAGGCTTTTCTTTAGCTTGCCCGGTATATTTATTTATTTGTTTGGGTCAAATCTTGGAAGCTGAATTTGACCCACTTCCAGCGGTCCAATTGACTTGAAATTCGACATACTTACTTACGTTTGTCATATGTAAATTTGGTGATAATACAATAATCTGACAGTAACATCCTGGTGGTCTGGCCAGGGTCGTCTCTGCAAGACGGAACTCTTCAACGGTAAATGGCATCGACTTGAAATTTGGTACGAAAATGTAGTATGACAATACATTAACAAAAAACTTATTTTTCACTTGTCATGCTCGTAAAGTTCGTATTTATGCTCTATCTAGGCGACATAAAATGACTTTTTATGCTCTAGAGCATAAAGTAAAATCTTCGTCTAAGACCAAGGCAATCAGCTTAGGTCCAAACAGCCACAAACAAAGAAGTTTCTACATATATTTTTTAATAAACTAAAAATAATTTCCTTGCTCACCGCGACCTTACGATAGCTAAGCTTATGCAAAATATGCGTGTTCATGCAGTTCCTCCACCTCCACACTGTAAGAACACACACAATCACACAAACCCATCTATCACCACCACCACACTACACTGACGCGTTTCGAACTCAAACAGAGCTCATCTTCAGAGTGACACAACCGTACACCATGCTACCAGTTGTTAATTAATGTTAACAACTGTGTTACCAGTTGTTAGTTGTTTGTTAATTAACAACTAACAATTAAAACATAGATCGTACCTACTCGTCAGACTGGTCGATATTAGTTCAGCGACTTTTAAAAATAATGGAATCATTAGAATTTCCCTTCTTCATGCAAATTAAATAGTGTTATCAATGTACGCCGTCCTAGAGTCCAATGACATCGCCTTCACGCTACAAACATCAAGCATTTTGCTAACGGCTCCGGTGGCTAAATGAACGTCTCGGGTAAAATGGCTTGTTTTATGCTCTTGTTGTACAATCTACTATCTTTTGTCAATCAAACAAAACATGGGAAAGATGAAGCGCGTCATAGTTCGGGATTGGAGGCCCGTGAAGTCACGCGATGTTTTGTTTGTCTTCATAATTTTTTAGCCCCCGATTGAAAAAGAGGGGTGTTATAAGTTTGACCGCTATGTGTGTCTGGCTGTCTGTATGTCTGTGGCACCGTAGCTCTTAAACGGGTGGATTAGAATGCGGTTTTATTGTTTAAAAGCAGGTTTTCTAGCGATGGCTCTTAGACATGTCTTATCGAAATCGGTTCAGCCGTTTTTGAGATATTGAACTTTGTAGTAACGATGCTACCGTACCTATAGCAAATTGCCGCGGTTCAAAGTTAATTTGTATTGCAAATACGTCTTTATTCATTCTGCCATAAGCCATAAACGATCTCAGCACATAAATCGACATTTGTAGGGTGTCTGCATCTCAATGCGGAATAAGTTTTATCACAAGCTTTTTTTATTCACATTACTTTTTTTTACTATATTTGCATTTACTATATGTACGGTGTACGGGGTGGGAACGTCTTTGGTAAAATGGCTCGTTTTTAACCTCCGACGCAAAAAGAGGGGTGTTATAAGTTTGACCGGTATGTGTGTCTGTCTGTGGCACCGTAGCTCTTAAACAGGTGAACCGATTTGAATGTGATTTTTTTATTTGAAAGCAGGGTTTCTAGCGATGGTTCTTAGATATGTTGTATCAAAATCGGTTCAGCCGTTTTGAGATGTTGGTTTTTGGTGACAATGTCGGGGGTTTCCAACTTTTTGTTGATTAGGTTAGTGCTCTTGTTGTACAATCTATACTATTTACAGTTGAGTACTAATCTGGTCTGGTCTGGCCCAAGCCCTCTTGTTCTGAGAGGAGGCCTGTGCCCAGCAGTGGGACGTATATAGGCTGGGATGATGACTAATCTGGTATTCCGGGTTAATATAGCGTTTTTTGTTAGAACAGCAGTTCTGCTGTGGCTGTGGCTTTGTTCATAGCAATGGGAGTATCGTTATGTCAGTACTATTATATATTCTGTGGTATCGTTGTTGTCAATTCCCTTAGTGTACGAATTTGAGTACCCGTAGCAAGGCTCGGATACCGGTTAAATTTCCAAACCGTTATCATGTACTTGGCGCAAAACCTTTTCATTTTGGCTACGTTCGCGAAACCGTTATTTTTAAACCGGTTTTTAAGGGAACATTTCCATAAAGCTCTTGTCAGGTTAACCGGTTTAGAACAATAAAAACCGGTTTATTCCGGCGCAGGATAAACGTCGCCGCCCCCTGCCGGCCGGCCAGCTGTCACTCGTCGAATAAACCGGTTTATTTAGGTTATAACTTATAGTTAAGTTCTTAAAAACGTTCGCGTAGGTAGGTACTTATAAAAGTTCGGAGTATAACCCAAATAAACCGGTATTTACCGCTATTTTATAAACCGGTTCCGAGCCTTGCCCAGTAGGCGAGATAGATGACACCGGTGATTGGCGGCGTCATCACCCCTAATTAAATACAAGCCGACAAAATGTTTACTTTTAACTGTTTTAATAAACGGTCAATTTAAGATTGGTCATTTCAAGAAGGGGTCATTTCAAGAAGTGGTCATTTCAAGAAGTGGTAATTTCAAGAAGTGGACATTTCAAGAAGTGGTCATTTCCAGAAGTGGTCATTTCTCATTGTAGTCCTAAACCGCCGAAAGGCCAGTGCAGATCGGGAACTTCACACGCACCATTGAATTGCTTTGCAGGTTTGTGCAGGTTTCCTCACGATGTTTTCGTTCAAAGTAAAGCTCGTGGTAAATTGCAAATGTAATTCCGCATATGAATTTCGAAAAACTCAGAGGTGCGAGCCGGGGTTTGAACCCACGATCCCCTGCTTGAGAGGCAATAATGGTCAAACCACTAGGCCACCACGGCTTAAAAATGTTATAAAATAAGAAAATTCTAAATTAAAGCATTCAAATGTTACGGCCGTTTGAGGCACAGACAGACATCACACACACACACACACACACACACACACACACACACACACACACACACACACACACACACACACACACACACACACACTTCATTTAGTCGTGCGTCGTGGCATCCGAGTGGACTGTTCTATGGGGCCAGCATAGGGTGAAATTAAAATAAATACTAGATTTGAAAAAACGGCCCGAATATTTTGGGTGGGTGACACTCTTTCCCGGCCCGGATAATACCGACATGGAAATATATGACCGACCCTGTTTTTCGTGTACACGCCCATAGAAGCTCCTGTCAGTTTCTATAGACGTGTACACAAAAACAGGGCCGGTATTTCCATGTCGGTGTTATCCGGGCCGGAAAAGAGTGTCACCCTTGTGTCACCCTTTTGGATAAGTAGGTAGAGTCATTATAGTGTCTTCTTAATTTAAGAACTTGAATAATAGGTACATTGCGTTGGCTATTTATGAACTTTCGCTTTGTGCGTAACTTTGATTCGCACTTGACTGGTTTTTGTCCTAATCACTTGCTCTTCTAACTCTTGATAGGTACGAAAGAGCGCATGAAAATTGACGATAACGATAACTGGTTATCTTTACGGTGTACGGAACCCGCAACGCTTTCAAACATGACGTTAAAAATGACAAGGTACAAAAGTGATCACTTATTTATGACGTTGACTGTACCATGCCATGACACATTGTTTCCCTGTTTCACAGCCTATTTCATGTTGAATTAGGTTTCAGACAATAACTGTTAAACATATAATTCGTAGAACGGAACGAAAAAGTGAAGTGTTGCCACCTCAATCCTTTTTCTTAATTCAACGAAGTAAGTTGTGGTCAAAAGACACTTGTAGACTAATTTTGAATAATACTTCCTTATTTTTGTACTTATGCTATAATTAAAACAAATTTCCTGTCATTGACCAGTAATTTCTGTGTTAAAAAGAAAGTATCACTCTTTGACGTTTGTCATGTTTTCTAGTTCCAAAAATGGCAACACCCGATAACAAATTCTTTTTATTTCGGTTCTTTGCCGTGTTGTTTAGGGTACGTTGTTAAATCCGTTAAAATCTTACAAATTCGTTAAACAATCATTGTGAAATTACTGCCAGATATTATTACAACATATTTTAGTTGCTGCGTGATGCATATTTTCGCCATTACATCTATTTACAAAGGAAATAATCGTCGCCGCAATTTGACGTTTAGCACGCAGATCGGAGCAGTAACCTAAACATTGTGGTATCAAGTAAAGTAAAACGTGATATTTCGGTTTTCAGCGAAGAGGACCAGGATGAAGTTCAACAAGCTCGTGACTTCCTCGAGGAGGAAAAATAGGAAGAGGCATTTCAGTGCGCCTTCTCACATCAGAAGAGTGCTTATGTCCTCACCTCTATCCAAGGAATTGAGGCAAAAGTTTAATGTGAAATCCATGCCGATCCGCAAAGACGACGAGGTCCAGGTAAATACTATACGTTTATTTAAGTTTCGATTCATGTTTTTTTCATAAACGAGGTTTTAATTGTTATAGGTTAGATTTGATAGTATGGAAAACTAAACAAAGTAAATTCTTGGGATATACCTATGAATACTTCCTAAGCTGTTCTACTCAGTTGTTCATGAATGTGGTGTAGAAGCTCAACTCGTTTTGTCAAAAACTAGTACTTATTATGATAACTTACAAACTGCAAACATTCGATCGGGTTTATACCAGGAGGGCTATTACGAATTTAGAAATTCGTGTCGTGCCGTTCCTCTCACTCTTATTAAATAATACTAGCGTAAGCGGGACGGCAAGATACGAAGATCGAATTTTGCTATAGGGCCATTAGGGCTACTACGAAACTTGAAGTTCGTGTCGTGCGGTCCCTCTGGCACTTAAACTATTTAATACGAGAGCGAGAGGGACGGTACGATACGAATTTCGAGTTTCGTAGTAGCCCTGCAGGCCATCAGTTTCGCAACTCCAAAAAAATCCTATATGTAAAATCTACATTCAAGTAATTTAACTGCTGAAGAATAGGTAGCTTAACTTACAATTCTACAGTTTCTCATTTGTAATATTATTAGGATTTGAATAATGTTCTGGCAACTAGAATGATGATCACAAACCATTCACAGACTGCAGTCACTGCTCCCTCGTAAGGGTGGATCTAGAGGTTTTCTCTGGAGAAACCTGAACTTGGTTGCAAGGTTGCACCATGGTTCAAAATATGGCTCTGACTATTTGCCTGATACTATTCTACATGTGCCGCATTGCTTGGTTTGCTTAGATCAAGACTGACCACACCAGATAATTATAATATTTTTTAATGGGACACTTATCAGTGGGTTACACTCATGGTTATGGGGGTTTGTGGTTTTCAATGGGTCATAGACTCTCCCAAAGACTGCTCTCTTGAAAATGAAAAACAAAATTGGTTAACCAACGCTCGATTAACCAATGAGCGCAACGCTCATAGCGCGTAGCAGCGTTTTTTGCTTTGTAGCAAAAACGGACTACGAACAGAGAACTCCCCTAGCGGGTTCTTGGCAATGAATGTGTTAAATGATCCTCACAATATCTCAGGCTGGCTGGCACATGTAGAATACTGTAGTTTTTTACTCAAAAACCATTACCTACAAGCGTTAATTCTTATTTACGAGTGAAAAATATATTTGCAGGTTGTTCGAGGTCACTACAAAGGCCAGCAAGTCGGCAAGGTGGTGCAGGTCTACCGTAAGAAATTTGTTGTCTACATTGAGAGGATCCAGCGTGAGAAGGCCAACGGAGCCAGCGCATATGTGGGCATCCATCCCTCAAAGGTGATTAAGTAATTTTACATTATGTTCAAACCCAAACAAAATTCCTTTTCTATATAATATGAATTTGTCTTTTTGACTATTTAAAAAAGAGCTAAGCTGTTAGCCTTTGTCTTTTTGTTTGAGTATTGAAAACAGAACTGCTCATAGCCCAAAGGGGAGGGTTTTATTTTGCCTGTTTGAATTGCTGTGGTTCAAAACCATTTTGATTATTTTTTTAGCACTTAAACGGGGGCCTGACACTCATCCTCCTGAGGCCTGAATTAGAATTTGAAACTTATGTCTATTAGTAAAAGTTGACATTTGCTTTGACATATGTCTTAAATTAAGGATGTTGGGCCTTATGAGTATACAGTCTGTGGCATTCATACCGGTCAGTATGGGAAAGTGAAACTAAGACATACGAAGATATGTTCTTAGGAACCATGTCATCGATTTTAATAAGAAGAAAAACTGCATTCATACAATTACAAAAAAAAGTTCGGGAGTCGAACCCGGTTGTTTTAATAATAATAAATATCATGGGACACTTGAGACCAATCGACCTAGTCCCAAACTAAGCAAAGCTTGTACTATGGATACTAGGCAACGGATAAATATACTTATATAGATAAATACATATTAAACATCCAAGACCCGAGAACAAACATTCGTGTTATTCACACAAATATCTGCCCTGGCCGGGATTCAAACCCAGGACCTCAAGCTTCATATAGTCAGGTTGTTTAACCACTTAGCCATCTGGTTGTCTGTTTGAAAAATAAAACATACATTATTTCTATTTCAATATTGGTAGTGAAGGTCATAAGCAATGAATTTTACTATGAAACTCAATATCTAGAATGAATATAATGCATTGTATTTCATATTCTTTAATAATGTAAATTTTATTTTCAAAACATCCGGGTTTGATTCCAGAGCTGAGTACAATTTTTTGAAAATGTATGGTTGCAGTTTTTCTTGTTATTAAAATCAATGACATGGTTCCTAAGAATGGATCTTTGTATGTATTATAGTTTCAGACTCCCATACTGACCTATATGAATGTTACACCCTGTATAATCATCATCATCATCCCAGCCTATATACGTCCCACTGCTGGGCACAGGCCTCCTCTCAGAACAAGAGGGCTTGGGCCATAGTTCCCACGTGGGCCCAGTGCGGATTGGGAACTTCGCACGAACCATTGAATCGCTTCTCAGGTTTGTGCAGGTTTCCTCACGATGTTTTCCTTACCGCAAAGCTCGTGGTAAATTTCAAATGTAATTCCGCACATGAATTTCGAAAAACTCAGAGGTGCGAGCCGGGGTTCGAACCCATGCCCCCTGCTTGAGAGGCGATAGGTCAAACCACTAGACCACCACGGCTTCGATGCCACACCCTGTATAATAATTAACACAAAAGCTTTACTATGATCTTAATAACATTTACACTATTGGTAATTTAGGGGCTATTTCACCATCCATTGATTAGTGTTAACTGACGGTTACATGTGATGCCATCTCTATTTGTTTTGTTCAAATAGACAGAGACGGCATCACATTTAACCGTCAGTTAACACTAATCAAAGGATGGTGAAAAAGCCCCTAAATCAGCTCTTAGTTCAGCATTATCTGTTGGCAGAGGCCTTCTCCATAAATTTCCATTATCACCTGTCCTCTAGGCTAAATAACGCGACACGCGGGAGGTTTTACAAAAACGACCTGCATTAATATCTGCCACAGCGGAGCGTGCAAAAATATCTGGCAAGTTCTACTGGCCCTAGATATAGAGTTGTATCAGATATTTATGCACACTTTGTTTGTCACATATTGGTGCTGGTGACGGTGACTGTACTTTTTCTTTCTAAATGTATTTAAAAAAAATTATACAAAATTTATTAGTCAGTTTTGTGACGCCCATACCAAATGTATAAAAAAAAACGTCACAAAAGTGTCATTCTTGATTAGGACATTTTTTTAAACATTGAAATCGATTATGCTTTTGATTCTGAGCCATATAGTTTTTCAAATTTAAATTGAAAAAAAAAAGAAATGGTACACATTTTTGTGAAAATGCCCGGGAACTCGTGAACCATCTCTTTCTTCCCTCGTGTCATATGTCGTGTGACAGAAAGAAGTGGTGAAAACGATTGCGACTTTCCAAGTGTGTACTAATTGACAGTTTTCGCATAGAAAAACTGTCATTTGATTGTGATCGCGAGTGTCAAAAACGTTACACAATTGCCCCTCTGGTCACGTTTTTTTTTTTAAGATTTTGATGGCGTTTTCGATTATTTGTTAAGAGTTCTGCCACCTTTTGTTCGGAATATTCAGCTATTTTTACAGAAGTGTCCAGAAAAATTTGATTGTTGAAATGCTCGAATAATCGGCCACCAGCTGGCGTAGACCCTAAGGCCTCTGATTTGTGTAGCCCTTCTCCAGATACATTATTAATTTCGTCTTCCCTGCCCTTCTATTATAAGGTCTTCTAATGCCATATTCCTTGGATACTCTTCTGCACCACTTCCCTTCTCATGAGTATGCCAGTCACATAAGTAGTTTTTCTTTTACCAATACCTACTTTTATTACTTTTTAAGAACTATTTACATTGTGTTCATATATTTTTGAATATTGGCACTAATTTGAATAAATCTCGTACAAATCAATATGTTAACAAAAGTGGCCCTTAAAGTAATGTTCATAAAGTTCACTCATAAAATTGTCGATTTTGAGATACGAGCTTTTTTAAAAGGAGTGACGATATCTTCTTGGCCTAAAGGCCAAGTGGTAGACCACTTGGCGGGTTCGATCGTCAATTCAGCTTGGGGATTATACTCTCCCTCCATGTGGCATAGCCGTGGGTAACCCGTACTGTACTATAATACCACACAATGATGATAAACTTCTAACTTAGACCGTGCCTACATGACGTATAGAAGCCCGAGGTCTTCCAACGGCAGACATACTCTAGGCACGGCTGCTGCCGATACACTTCCATGGCTCTGAGTAATGCAGTCCACAACGGAAACAATCTCTTCAAAACTCAGTCAATTCAACTTTTCTTTTGTTTGCAGTGTGTGATCGTCAAACTGAAGATGAACAAGGACCGTAAAGCCATCCTGGACCGCAGGGCGAAGGGCAGACTGGCAGCCCTCGGCAAGGACAAGGGAAAATACACTGAGGAGACCGCCACAGCCATGGAGACCTCGTGAACACGTAGATATTAAGACAAATAAAATAATTGAAAAGCTGTCTTGGTTTTCTTTCATGGATGGATCCTTAGAGACGATTGTTGAGATCATATCACTCGAAAATATCAATTTGAATGTGAGCATTTTTAACACCCGACGCTGAAAAAGCAGTGTTATGTTTTACGCCCTTGTGCTGGTTTTTAGTTGGTTAAAATCTGAACAGTCTTTTTAGAAATAAAGTTTTATATGGAGCCTAATTCAATTTAGACTGGTTATTTGCAAAATAATGCAGGCAGTGTGACAGATATTCCGCTTAGTTAGGTTTTCCCAAAATATAATACCAATGAGTTGCTTGACAGACGAAAAATCCCTATAGGTGGCGTTAGTACTTTACTTATTATTTGTTAGAAAGGGACAAAGCATTTGTTAGTTAACATAGGCTTGTTAAGTTTTATGAATAAGGGGGTAATACTCTTTGAGTAACACAACCTAAACAGAAAGTAGGAAAACCCCCGACATTGTCACTTCAAAGTTCAATATCTCAAAAACGGCTAAGCCGATTTTGATGAAACATCTCTAAGAACCATCGCTAGAAAACCTGATTTCAAATTAAAAAACCGCATTCAAATCGGTCCACCCGTTTAAAAGCTACGGTGCCACAGACACACATAGCGGTCAAACTTATAACACCCCTCTTTTTGCGTCGGGGCACAGAGTACATACATACATATAACAGAGACACCACCTAGTACAAGCAAATGGTATCACCCTAATACTGGGTCGGGGGTTGAAAATTAATGTATGCTACACCTGCATTAACGTCTGCCACAGTGCAGCGAGCAAAAATATCTGACACGTCCTACTAGTACTAGAAATACTTGTCAGATATTTTTATGCACGCTTTGCTGTGTCAGATATAAAGGGGCTCCTAGACAGGCCATATTTTCACTGCAATATGTGGCCGGCAACTATTGGTGTTCCTGTCTAACATGAGAGTAAGAGAGGGACACCAATAGTTGCCGGCCACAAATTGCAATGAAAATATGGCCCGTCTTGGAGCCCCTTTAGTGATGGTACCACTATTATAGTTTCCATTGGGATAATTGGTTACGCGAAAATAAACCACAACATTGTAATACAAAATTTATTACAAAAAATGTATGAGTTATTGAGCACCTCATTCATTTTTACTATCCTAGCATGTTACTACGACTGAATATTTAGCAGCCATCGGTATGCCAGGCACGACACGACAATACCTGACCGTACACAGACTAATTTGCTAATGTCATTTAGAATTCTATCGGTTTTCCTTTTCTTACTCATCTGAAGCTTCAGGAAAACGAGGACAAAACATTCATTAGACATTAGCAAAAAATCGAGTTTGTTGTATGGGAGCCCCCCTTATATCCTCCTAAGTCCTCGCGTACTTTATAAAGGACTCATTAACACTAAGAATAACGGCGGAATGTACTTTATAAAGTACAAATTGTTCATTGAATAAAGAATTCTAAGAATTTTTGAAATAATATCCAAATTAACAAAGCAGGTCAACCACATGTAGGTCTTAAACGCTAAGTTTGTTAAAAAATGCCAGGACTCGGGAGGATATAATTATTTTATTCCGTTTTTGGTATTTGTTGTTATAGCAGCCACAATTATACATAATCTGTGAAAATTTCAACTGTCTAACTATCACGGTTCATGAGATACAGCCTGGTGACAGACGGACGGACAGCAAAGTCTTAGTAATAGGGTTTCGGTTTTTACCCTTTGGGTACGGAACCCTTACACAACAGGTTGAGGGCACTGACCATTATGGAAATTAGAAAACCTGGAACAAGTTAATTTCAATGGTGAAAGTTACCCTCCAGGGCTAAAGTGACCAGATCTTACGATATATTTTTTTTCCCAGCTGGCTGAACAAAGTCGACTGCTCAAAATAGTACATTGTGTCTTAAGGGCGGTAAATAAGGAATTACGAACGAGAGTCAATTAGAAGCCCGAAGTCGAAGACTGAGCATGTAACGTTTACTGTGAAATGGCGGCTAATGAATTAAACTCCTTGACAGTACCTAATGTGGTGGTTCAAAAAGGACTACATTTCATTGCTGAGTTCCGTAATCTACTAAAACCTATGAAAACCTAGACCTCTTGCACAGAATGTTATTACAATTTACAATGCAATATTTATAGGTTTAGAGGAAACCAGTGTTGCCTGCCGGCGCTGGCTTGTTATTGGCCTCCTATGGCTGTTTTTCCATTAGCCGGTCCGGCACAGGCACGGCACCGGCATGGCTGTGCACCGGCACCGGCGCCGGGGCTTCGTTTTTCCACTGCGCCGGTGTCGATGCCGGTGTACGCCCGGT